>NC_056737.1:934176076-934258576 GCF_019279795.1 Protopterus annectens
CATGATTGAGTTTTCTTCTAAATTACTATAAACTCTGTCAGCATCAGTTCCAGTGTATAGTTTATATGTATTTAGAAAGCAAGTTACTGGTCTATAAATTTATGGTAGCTTGCAGATTCACTCTTAAGTAGGAGCATTGTTTTTCCTGTTGTTAGCCAAGTTGGTGTCTGTTCAGGATGCGCATATAAATAGTTCTTACTCATGGCTAAATCTTCATGCGAAGATGTTAATACTTTTAACCAGAAGCTAGGTACTGCATCTGGGTCTGGTGTTTTCCAATTAGAGACTTTTTCTTAACTTTGTTTCAATCTCTCTGGCTGTTACTTCATCCCATTTCATATCTTATACCTTTGAACTTCTTATACTTTCTTTTTCTTCTTCTATCCATTTATCATCTTTGTTATGTTCCTCTGGATCTTCATACTGTAAATACTTCTTCTTTTTTGGGTGATTATTCAATTCCTTTTACCTTGTTTCCCAATTCTCTATAAAACTTTTTGGGGTCATCAAATTGCTTATTTTGTACTTTTCCTGTATAGTGATCTGCGTATCTTCTAATTTTTTCTGCCTGTGCTGATGTTTTTAGTTTACTATTTGTAACAGTGTATGATAGATCCTGATCCATGATAATACTGCACATTGCTTTTATCAAGTCTATCTTTCTGAGTATTTCTTGATCTGCTCCATCTTCTATACTCCTCTAACAATGACACTTCTTGTCTTAACTGCTTTATAGTTTTCTCTATTCGATACTTCCATGATGATATTTGATTTCTCCCCTTCCTTTCCATTACTGCCCTGTGTTCTTGTGGTAGAATTGTATCTGTTATTAATTTAGTTGCACAGTAATATATCCTGTTCACTTCTGTTATATCACATGGATCTTTATGGACAGTCTTAATTACTGTGTTAATTTGTTTTATCAAACTTCTGACTTTTTGGGTTTTATTGGCCTTCTTCAGTATATTTCTTTCATTGATCTTAATATACCTATCTATTTCTATTAAATCAAGCAACTCTTCTCTTAGCTCATTTTCTTCTAAATTGAGGGCACATTTTTTGTTCTCCATTTTCTGCAGGAATTCTGTAGAAAGTTCTATACATCTTCCTGTGGCACATTTTCTTCAATTGCATCCTGTGTCATCCGTTGCTCTGTCATATGGGGACTCACTAGCCTTTCACTCCTCAATATTGACTGCTCCAGAGTTGCCAGAGTTTCCTGTTCCTTCCCTTGCTATCCAGCTTCAAGTGAACATTTATACTGGTTTCCTGTGGAAGGCTCCAAAATATTTTCATATGGCAACTGACCAGTTGCTTCCCTAGTTTCTCCTTAATTTGGATGTCTATTGCTCGATTCTGCTGTGCTGCTTTCTGAGTTATATTTTCTATACTGATTCCTTCACTTTGCAGGTACTCCATAACCTCAGTTTCTATTTCTTTAACTTCTCCATTACTAATCTTCTTTTCTACTTTTCCTTTTTGTCTTCTTATTTTTTGTATTGCAAAGTTTTCCATGTCCGAATTCCTTTGCCTGTATTTCTCTTCAAATATCTTTGGTACTGCTCTTTTTGTATTGATTAGTTTTGCTTTCTACTTTACTTTGCATAAATTTTATACCATATTAAATCTCTTTTTCTTTCCCATGTCCATATTTCTTCTTCAAATGTCTCCTGATCTTCCTGCTTCTCCTTACTTTGGGGACTTGTTCCATCATGCTGTGATGTAACCTGTGTTTGACCTTCTACACCAAATCCTTCGCTTTGTAGGCACTCCATAACTTCAGCTTCTATTTTTTAACTTCTACTTTACTGATCTTCTTTTCTACAGTCCCTCTTTGTGATATTATTTTTTATTGTGAAATTTTCCATATTTGGATGCTTTTGTCTGTATTTCTCTTTGAATATCTTTGGGGCTGCCTTTTTTGTATTGATTAATTTGGTTTTCAACTTTGCATAAATATTGCACCATATCAAATCTCTCTTTCTTTCCCACGTCTATATTTCTTTTTTATACTTTTCAAAAATCTGTAGGTTTTGTTGTTTATATTTTCACATTTCCTCGGATGCTTCTTTTTCCAAACAGATCAAAGTTTCTTATCTATATAATGTTTTTTACTAATCTGTTGAATTAATGAACACAGATTTTTATTTGAGGCCTCTGACAGCTTTTCTTGTGGAAGTATTTTTCTTTCCCCTAATTTCTCTCTTAATCTTTTTGTATATCTCGTATCTGGAAATTCTGGGCTTTTTGCATAATAGTAACAATGCTCTTCTTTGGCCTATCAGTTTTTGTGATTTTTGTAGACTGCTACTTTCTTCTACAACAGGGGGGCCTTCCTCCCCTGGGCCTGGCCTAGTCCCATTATAAAAATGTTTCCGTATTTTGAGGATTCTACACTGTGATTTTTTTCCAGTTCTGGCACCAGTGCACCTGCCAGGATTGGGCACTTTTTTTATCCTGGGTCTTGTGCACCCAGCTATCTTTTTTAATTTTTTACCTACTTCTGCCCATGACGTATGCTATATAAAATAGTCTATATATCAGTGTCATCTTGGTGAAATTTTGTGAAAAATAGGGTCCACCTCATGAAGGCACTCACCAAGACTTGAGGATAAATTCAGTTTCAGCAATACTACTCTCCTTTGCTTGCTGATTTATCATCTCTCCATTCAGACCCCAGCTGGGAGAGTTTCTCAATGATACATGAGTTGGGGATTGTGTCAAAGCCCTAGGCCAGATCAGGATAGGTAGTATGTACTGTCTTCATCCAGGCCTAGCACACAGAATCAAAGGGCTGTGACAGTGTCACAGATTGCATATAGCATGACTCAGCACATATACCTTCCTGACACTGTTGAATACACACTTCAACACACCCTCCACACAGACTATGTTCCCGTAGAAGGGTGTACATCAACATGCATGCATTTGAGTTGGGGGGCATCACCTGATGCATGCATGTATAGACACATCCTGGCTCTCTTCATTTGTGAAATAGACCAACATGTCATTGTGGACCTTTCCTAAATGAACACTAATAATATATCGGCTGTGTGCAACAGACCTGGGTGAGTTGTTAATGCTACATCGATGTCTGTTACATCTGTTAGATGTCCTCAAAGAAATCAAGGGCATGCATGATGACAACACTATCCTCCTGTGGATCTTGACCAGGCCAAGGCATTTGACACAAACCCACATTAGGTATTCACTCAACATTGTCAGATGTGGCCATAAACACCTATATCACCAAGTGGGTATACCAGTGGATCACATATATGGCATCTAAATATGTTGAAATGTGTGAAGTGACCTATATCTCAGGTCCATTGATCAGATCTGTATATCAGGGCTATCTGCTAGGCCCTTTCCTGTCCATTATTTAAGTCACAGACATCACAAATGACATATACATCCTGTATCAAAACAGCTGTCTGAAGGACTACAGATTGTAGGTAATCTTTGACTCCAACTGTGATATTACTATAATACAGACATAATCAGCAAATACCAAAGATTGCTGTCACAGCCATGACAATACATGAGATGAAACAAAAACGGGGAATTTGTTACATTATGAAAACAAACACAGCACAAGTATAGACATCACACCCTATAAGCAGACTAAATGGTATGTGACCTGTATCCTTGGGTATATGGTATGTTGAGCATCCACCAGCATGTGGCCACAGTGCTGACTACTCCCTAGTAAGTAACACAAGTAGTGAGCATGTGAAGGACATCCACATCAAAGTCCATAATACCTCTATAGTTCACAGCCTTCATCACACCAATAACTGAGTACAATGCACCCTTCTTCAGGTACCTCTCTACATACCTTCCAGTGATGTGTAACTGAAGTGTACCACCTTTGCCACAGTGAGCTGTCACACATCTTATTGGTCTTACCTAGGTATTCTTTTTGTTGCATAAACATTACTGTCAGATAGTGCAGGACACCCATCAAGGTCTTACACCAGATGTATGTGTGATACCTGTTGTGGTGATGCACACAGGACATACATAGCTGTTTGACAACATTGATGGCATGGGTTACATTCATGACAGTCTGGATTGTGCTATATATATCTGCCATGCATGCCAGTCAACTAGTCTGTAGTGATCCTAATGTCCCATACTTTGAGCAGATGTTACAGTGTCAGGACGGTGTGCTTGATTACCTTCATAGATTGCTGACATGTCATAGTAGTTGTATAAGTGCATTTGTGCAGATCCATCTATGATCACTCAGAATCACATATGTTGTGTCAGGGACAAGGGATTACTGGTGGTATTATTCTAATATTGTCCATGATTGTGCGTGCTTCTTTTACTGTTGTCCATGAACCTGTAACTGTGCCCCACTTGTTGGAGACCTCTGCTGACATTGCATTCATATTCAGACAAATCAGTTTGCACAGCTTCACAATATGCACCCAACCCCCATTGTATATAAAATCCCTGATAGATGTCCTCTACATTGTTCATGTCAGGATGCTTATCTCACAAAGACATCTTTTCCAGTCTTGCGTCACCTTGTGTGACAGTCACATAATATACATTTTCACTGTGCAGTCAATACTGTACCATATTGATATGTGATTAGCATTCCTGCTACAACTGTCATCCACTGACATGCCCTCATCTGCTGTACATTAAAATGTTTCACCTGTCTTCTTTCCCTGTGTTCATTCCTATGGTTCATCTGTGTACCCTTACTTAATACACGCACTTCCCTTCACTGTTTAGCAGTCCATCCACCCTTACAGATCATTTAAACAACTTTTATACAGAATGCCTGGAATGAGATTTCACAATACTCTGCACTGTATGCACTGTCCTGTATGTGTTTGGACTGTATACATTACAATATGATAAACCACAGTAATCATTGTGGCATTCCGTGCAATCCTGCTAACCCAGTTTGCTCTATTGTAAACATGTACGCTATCCATCTTGCTTTATACAGTTCACTGTCCAGCAACACTGCTGCTGGGCATGAAACCATGTTTGCTTATCTTTACTCATGGTGCATGGCATGAATATGTAATTAGCCCTGCTGCTCACCTCACAAACACGTAAACTGTGTAGGCTTTCTGCGAAGCCTACATAGAGTTTATTGAATCCCAGGGTAAGTTTTAATACCATATGTTACTCAAATGTTTAGATCTCTAAACCATAAATAGTACCAATAAAGAATATGAATCGGTCAGTGTAAACTGCTCTTTACAGTAATAGTATTAATTTCAAAATTCAATGCTAACCTAAATTTACAGGTTATAATAAACACAGCAAAATTAGTACATCATTGCAATTTCTCAAACTACATTTGACTAGTCATACTGTCTACATTCATGAACCCAGATTCATATAATAAAACCACGTGACTGCACAATACTAACATAGATGCAACAGAAGGGATAAAACTTTCACTATAAGTGAAAAACAGAGGGACAATGGTAACATGTTGAACAGCAATATGCTACCTTTTTACAGGACCAGCACTATTGGAAAATATATGGACAGCATAAAGAACATCTCATCTGAGGCAACCTAGAGCTCCTGAGTCAGTGCATATCTTTATATGTAATACTTATGCAGTTGGCAGTTGGCCACCACAAGAAGGGCAGCTCTAGTGAAGACAGTGGCCAACAGAAAGACGAGTGTGTGTGTGTGTGTGTGTGTGTGTGTGTGTGTGTGTGTGTGTGTGTGTGTGTGTGTGTGCACACAGCAATATAGCAACCCTATTCATCAGGAAAGACAGGAAAAGAGGAAAGGGGAGAACAGATAGCAGTGGTAATCAGAGAAGGGTAACCATTTTGCGTAAATGGTAGTGGAGAGAAAGGTATTTTTGCTAGGGTTATAGCAGCAATTTTTTAAATTTCTACAAAGGAGGGGTAGGTGGGGAGGACACTGAAAGATGGGTTGTGAGTAGGATAAAGGAAGAATGGTGGGTAGCTGTGGCAGACAAAAAAGACAGGGGCATTATACACACAAAAGATGTGGAAGACCGTGGACGGTCACATATTGACAAAAAACGGACAACTGGTGATGGGAAGGGTTATAAAATGAACAAGGCATAGGGAATGGTCATACCAT
This sequence comes from Protopterus annectens, assembly GCF_019279795.1. Classification (NCBI taxonomy): domain Eukaryota; kingdom Metazoa; phylum Chordata; order Ceratodontiformes; family Protopteridae; genus Protopterus; species Protopterus annectens. The sequence goes on from NC_056737.1 coordinate 934,182,176, forward strand.
AGGGAACACACAGGGAAGGGAATAAGGTAGGTTAATGGCATTGTCAGTTACAAGCATAGCCCAGAGGACAACAAACTCATGCACTACTCATCTGAGTGGGCAATGTATGGGCCAGTTGCACTTCTGCAGGCCCAGTGAGTGGGGCCTGTTGGTCATGCAACTCCATCAGTATCACAGAGAGATGGCCCATATTTCCAAGACAGGCATCCAGTTGAAGCACCTTGGTAGCACCACCTTTCACAACTGATGCCCCAATTTCAGTCTATTTTCAGAATAGGAGACTTATCCTCCACCAACAGGCTGACATGGAGGGCGCCACTGACCCTTCCCGGTTGCTTCCACCAGAGGGACCATCATCCTCCTCCTGAGAAGAAGATCTGGCAGGCACTAATGACCCATAATCAGATGTAGCAGACTGAGGTGAATGCAGCCACCTTTCCTCGTCTTACACAACTAGATCTGCATAGTAGTGACACAGTTAGATGGAACTGGCATATGCATATGATGCACACTTCCATGATTGTCACAGAACATTTACACAGTCCACTGCTTAAAGAGGTACTCCTACCTTTTATGGCACCCAATCACATTGAGATGAAGTCCCGCTACAGCTAAAAAACAAAACCTGCTGCTAAGCATATCAGCACAGCATTGCATGTGCTATAAGACAACCACAGTACCCTGAAAAATGTTTGTAGTACATCTCAGACTCACAGTCTTGTATTTCTGCATCCTACTATCAGAGCAAGTCATGGCAATGCTGCCTCTGGTCATCATAACAATGATGATACTGCTTTCCAATATAGATAATGACAGTGGCATCACTCAAAACCTGGCTCAGTTTATGGCACCTTTTTGAAAGAGGATCAACAAGGTCCCAACAAGGATGTTATTGCTGACAAAGTTGAAGACAAAAACGTTAAGAGGATTACGTTCTTTTTGTGCTTGTGTATCTTCCAACTGTGTGTTCTTCATGTTTGTCACACATTAAATTGGATTTGGTTACTCCTGGACCAGGATTTATTTGTGTTCGGTGACTGTGGTGGCATTTTGTACTTGGTTTTGTTTTCACCGCTTGCTACTGTTTGTTTTACCTTTTTGAAAGAGCTATCACAGTGGTCAAGCAGATGCTCCTTAAAGTTCCTATGCAGAAGGAACAAGAAAATCCTGCTCTACCTGGCCATACTTCTCAACTGTCTAGATTTTCACAGAATGTCCAGATTTTTGCCTCATATTTTTGGTCTGTTCCTCATAAAATTTGTGATTTTCTGGACTTTTGTGATGTATCAGTGAGGACTGAATTCACTAAATAATGACAGGCATTTGAGTTTCAGACTGCATATCCTTCAGAAAATGCATGTTAAAACAAAACCTTTTATTCTAGCAACTTTCTAAGTTTATAAGAGCAATATTTAGAATTCGCCCCTATTTTTGGGGCTTTATCCCTCTATTATTTTTCGCTTTGTCCAGATTTTTTGTACTACGAGGTTGAGAGTTATGTACTTGGCATATTATTCAGGAACCCTGCTTTTTTCCACCTGCTTTGGCAGGTGTGGACACTCGTCAGGTTTACTTGAAGAACAATTTGGTAGATCTGAGAGTACATATGTACATTTGTGAATAACGTGGCATGGTATAGGATGCTCTGTTGCACTACATGCATACACATGCTGCATGCTCATGTGCACAAGTCACCTACTTCATGTTTAAGATGACATGCACACCAATAGTAATTAGTACCACATTGCCCGCAGGCAGAGACTTATAGCAAGTGATATTCTCTGGCATCATAGGCATAATCACTGTGCCAACAACCTCTTGCTAACATGATATAAAGCACCACCACCATTTTACAGAAAATGACTTGACAGCAATATGACAATTTTATAGAGGAATTTGATAGAGCTGTGTGTACATGCAACATTGCAGAGTTAAGAAAGGCGTTAACATCATCATCAACTCACTTTTTCCCATTTTCTACATGGGGTCAGGATGTTGTGTCAAGTGTTGCCATCTCTCTGTCTGTTCAATGCTACTCTCCTGCCTTCTGTGACACTCATGCCTGACTGTTTTAGGTCTTCTCTCACACAGACCAGCTAACCTCTTTGCTGGACCCCTTTTGTTACCTCTTGCATTCTTCCTGTCTGTCCCAAATCTGCTTCACTTTTCTGTACATGTGCCCAAACCACCATATTTGTGTTTTATTTGACTTTTTCTGCAACTGGAGGTACTTTGGCTTCAGCTATTATATCCTCATTTCTTCATCTGTCTCGCAGTGTGCATCCCACCACCTGTCTCTGGCACTTCATCTCCATCACCTCTAACTTCCACAAAGCTCTGCCTTTCATTAAGAAATTAGTCATGCCTGGTAAAACACCTCACTCACAACTACAAACTCTTTGATAACTGTTAGAGAGAGTGAACTGCATGTCTTGTTGCATGTGTGAGTGGAACTCCAGCACACTGGCAAGGTATGGAACTATTTGGCTAATGGAGGGGAGGTTATCAAGTTGTGAGCATCCCAAGAGGAAGTGGGGTTCCAGGGACATATTTAGAGGGCATGTAAACAGTGCCAAATGGGGGTGAGGATGTGTATAGCAGTAACTGCAGCTGGTAGCCAGGTTCTTAACTCATTCAGTCCTATGGAGCTCAGGAAATTTGCCCTGTAACTTCCAATGGGCGGAGCCTAAGCCTTTTCACAAAATCAACTTATGTCCTCACATTTCAAACAAATGTTCATATCTCTGGAACCATAAGGGTTATGAAAGAAGTATGAATGGCAAACCCTCCAGAACAAACTATTTTTATAGTGGTAGTATTCTTTATGTTCGAGATCTTAAACTCAGTTTTATAAATCACAGTAAATACAGTAACTATTACATTTGTAATGTTTTGTAAACAACTTAAAATATCTCAGCACCCACTCGAGTTACACACATACTGTCTGCAACATTTTATTCATCTAGTTGAGAGCTTTCATATGAGACTAAGGAGTTCTGTCTGGTTACTTGGTTAAGATATTTAGAAAAATGTGAACATTATATCTATATAAATTTAATATCATAAAAACAACAGTTAATATCTATTTACCTGCACTAGACTATGGACAAATGTTCATGCAGTTCAGTTGACCATTGTGTAAGCTTTAAGATGAAACCTTTTAAAATCTTGTACATAGCATGGTTTTGGAATTATTGCTGCAAACATGAACGAGCAATATTTGACGCCTAGAGGCGTCAGTAGGGGTTAACTGCAGATACACCTGTAGGTGTCACTCGGATGTAATGAGGAGGAAGATAATGGTCATATTCATGTACATGCTAGAACATAGTGTATGACACCTCTGTAGTTTGCCCCTAAGTGTACAGGTAATACATGGCCACCCAAGGGAAGGCAACTTTTAGAAAATGTTACTTATCTATTTATATACTTATTGCTGTTTGATGACCGGATAAGTGTGTTGACCTTTTCAGCCATGACTCAAGCTCATAGAGCAGAAATTCAGCTGCCTGACCCCAAGTGCACAGTTACAAATAGAAAATGCAGTTTAGAGAATATATATCTATATATATCTATATTTATCTATATCTATATATATGTGTGTGTGTGTGTGTGTGTGTGTGTGTGTATCTGTATCTATCTATCTATGTCTGTATATATATATATATATATATATATATATATATATATATATATATATATATATATATACATATACAAGAATGTAGTACAAACAATACACATTGGCTCAAACATAGTAGAGCTCCTTCCTGTTTTCACTGTTTGAAAAGTAATTGTTGTTACTTTTCACTGTTTGCAAACCAGCTCTTCTGTTTGTTCTCTTTTCCCACCAAGCAGTGTTTTAAATAACTGATTTGTTTGGGTATAAAACATTCTTTAGTGTCTCCTTGTTTGCTGCTTAAATTTTTTTTAGTGTCTTACTGCTGTTTTCTGCTGTTTAAAACATTTTTTAGTGTTTCCTTCCTAAATTAGTGTAGCTAGTAACTGTAGCATAGTCCAGATAAAAGAGGTTTGCTGCACCTGGGTCTGTTTGTAGCGGCAGTTATATTCTGAGCATATTTTCCAAGCCATCTTTGATTGGAAGGGGCCGTTCTGCACCCTTGTGAAAGAAGTGTGCTGATTGGAACCTGTCTGGTGAAGGGTGATTTGTCTAGGGCTTGGAGAAAGCAACATCATTGTTGTGTTTATTTATTTTTTTAAGTTTTTAGCTTCTGGTACTGTGTTTGAGCAGGTTTCTGCTTGTTTGAGCATCATGCAGCACCACATACTGCCACACAATTGTGTGCCATAGCCAGACAGATAATTTCAACAATTTTTCCCTTAGATATGCTGTAGTACATTAGTGTAGTCCTCATTTTAAGTACATCTCTGGTCTACGAAGTATTGCTAGTGAGCTGTGACCTATTAACCCACCAGCCAAAAACTCAGTCAGAAATAACCATCTACAGAGCATCTCCTAGATCAGTCCTGAAAGCACCCCTTTGTGATAACAGTTCTTAAAACCTAGCATTATGGACAGTTGGACTCCCCTTGTTTCTCCTGCCAGCCTCGTTGACTTGGGTCTCCTGAGGCAGTGTAGCAACTGCCTCTTGTACACTGACAACCCTCTACTACTAATTCACTCTAGTGCAAAGTGCAAGAGAAGTATCTAAACCATAAATCTTGAATCCCTGCTCTATTGCACTAAAAACACTGAAGAGGTTGTCAACTCACCCACCACTGCTCATGCACATGCTCATACACATAGTATGTATCCAACACATAAAGCGACATATATGGAGGTTCTCTCAAAAAAATTAACAAAACACCTCCAAAACAAACAACTGCTACAACTAACACAGTTCCCACAGCACCCAAGACACATAGCAATACCAGTGTCTTACCTACCAAGCCCTTAAGACATAACACTCAAAGAAACACAGTTTCTTGTCATTGGAGACTCCATAGTGAGACACACAGATGTCCCACTCACCAGGTTAGATAAGGAGAAAGTCATGGTTAGCTGCATGTCCAGTGCCAGAATTCATCAGATCACACATGCACTCAGGACTCTTGGTAACAAGTACCATTATGTCTCTGTCATAGCTCATGTTGGAGTGAATGACCTGAGATGTACCTCACTGGACTATATGAAGAGATAATGATTGAGCTCTCCAAGTGTGTGTACCAGGCAGGTAACTTTGAGCAACATATTACACTCACCTAGAATGATGCCACATTATAAACAAAAAATGATCAATTTCAATAATTGGCTTAGTTTTTGGTGTCATTCAAAGGGGATCCAGTTTCTGTCAGCCTGAGACGACCTGGTCGACAAACCTTGCTGCTTTTCCAGAGACGGCTTGCACCTGGCACAACTAGGCTTTTGGCTGCTGGCAAAGGCTCTTGCCTTCTCTATAGTGCCTTTTTTAGGCAAATTCTCAAATACAAAATTGCCAACATGAAAATTTCCAAGCATAACAAAATAAGGGTTATGCTGCTAAATGCTAGGAGCTTAAACCAAAAACTGCACACCCTGGAAGCATTTCTATCACTGAAAGATGTAAATGTCTGTGCAGTCACAGAAACCTAGTTCAGGGCCACAGAGATTACCCCAGACTTGCAAGGCTGCAATGACTTCCACACCTTCAGACTGCAAAACAAATGTGATAACCAAAGGAAGTGGTGTTTCCTTCTTTATTAGAGATAAATTCACCTCCCAACTAGTTAGACTGGATAACTCCATGGAGTTACTCAAAGTTCAGATTACCATGGGTAAGACCCTCATTCAAGTCATAGTTAGTTATAGATCCCCCTCCATGGATCATGATGTGCACAAGGTCTGCTTGACCAAACTGGAGTCAATCCAAATATTGCCAAACACTCTGGTCATTGGGGATTTCAATTATCCCACCATCAACTGGGAAACCTACTCTAGCCCTAACTCAGTAGCGCAAATGTTCCTTGATGTTTTTAACTCAAATGCCCTGGAACAAATTATTCAAACCCCAACAAGAGGAACAAACATACTAGATCTGGTCCTCACTAACATGACAAACAGATGCACCACCGCAACTATCGGGCCCTCAGTTAAATCTGACCACAAATCAGTTACCTTTGAACTGGCACTAACACCAGAACTCACAAAGGATGAAGTCAGACTAAAATACTTCACCAAAGCAAACTATACCCACCTAGTGGAAGGTATAAATACATTCCAAATCCCAACCCCAGCTGGAAGTGATAACTATGCCAAAACTTACACTGAAGCGCTGTACAATCACTTGTGTAAGTGTATAGAGTCAGCTGTACCAGACATAATGAAAGCCAGAGCCCCAAGTGAAAAAAAGGCCACCCTGGTGGACATCCAGTATCAACAAACTAAAACAAATGCAGAAACTGCTGTCTAAGAAAACTAAGGTGAGGTCCCAACAATAGAAAAGTACCCTCCTTAGCCTCAACAGCAAATAAGACAACATGTCAAATCCTCTAAGGATAACGTAGGGAAAAACTTAGTAATCACAACCAAAGATAGCCATAAGGCCTTTTACAGCTACATATTTAGCCTAAAAGGTAGGACCCAAGCATGTGCCGAACTACTGACTAACGGTATCACACACACTGACCCTGCAGAGATAGAAAACCTGCTAGTGAAAAGATCTGGTGAAAACTTCACTCTCTTATCCCCTCCAAACCTATCACAAACCTCGCCTCCAACTTCCCTTCACCCTACATATCCAGAGAGCAGGTCATTAAAGCCTTGTCTAAGGCAAAAAACACAGCCTCTATGGGACCAGAGAGCATCCTAGGCTGTCTTCTAATCAAACTAAAACATGAACTAGCATCACCATTAAGTACCCTATTCAATCACAGCTTAACCATTTACTTTTTTCCTGTGGAATGGATACCAGCAATAGTTACTCCCCTCCACAAAGGTCGTTTGGCAACAGATCCAGGGAATTACAGACCCATAAGTCTGACCAGCCTCATCTGTAAAGCCATGGAGCGTATCATCATGGACCTCATAAATAAAGACATATGTGACCTAGAAACCTTGGATCCGACCCAATTCAACTTTATCAAGGGGAGATCCTGGGTTGTAAACCTGGTGGATTTCTTTAAAAATGTGACCAGGGCCATTGATGAGGGCAAATTATTGCACACAACATGCCTCAACTTGACAAAGGCCTTTGACACAATCCTGCACTCAGGCATTACCGATTCACTTAGCAAACTGAATGGAAACCCCTTTGTTGTAAGATGGGTTGCCAACTGGCTCACAAAATGTCACACACTGTCAAAGTAGATGAATCCACATCAACCAGCAGACCTGTCACCAGTGGGGTGCCACAAGGGTCAGTGCTGGGTCCCCTTCTGTTTGGTATATACTTCTCAAAAGTTTAGGCCAAAACCAAGTTGGTGTGGCTGACCAAGTTTGCGGATGACTGCAAATTGGGTGCAATTATTGACTCTCCAAATGATGTCAGTATACTTCAGGAAGGTCTTATACAGACCAATGACTGGTGTCTCAGTCATGGTCTCAAATTGAATGCAAAGAAATGCATCATCATTCCCTTGAGTAAAAACAATGTCCCCTCACACTGTCAAATAAACAACAATACTCTATGTACCTACAAAGTGGTAAGAGACCTGGGATCAGAAGTAGACTGCGACCTTAACTTTGACCACCATGTGTCTGCTGTAGTAAGGAAGGCTTTCTCCATAGCACACTTGATTAGCAACGTCATCTCCTCTAGAGCAAAGGTGGTTATAACCCCTCTATACTCATCACTAATCATGCCCATAATCGAGTATAACACCCCTTTCAGTATTTACCATACAAAGTGCCTGCAGCAATTGGATAGACCTCAGAGGTTTCTAAAAAAAGAAGATCAAGGGATTCCAGCACGTGCCTTACACGTGACCTACTAAGGTCCCTGTCACTGTACTCGGTGTCATATACACTTCTTAGGGGTGACTTATGCCTGGCTTACAGAGCAATCTCTGACCCAAACTTAATGAATTTGCTGCACATCCATAAATCAAACGGGACAAGAGCTACTCTTTCCAGGGACATATATATGATCTGTGACATAAATCGTACATGCTGAAGGGACAGATTTGTCTCCCAGCAACTGACATGTCTTTGGAATAGGCTGCCAATTCATGTGAAGCAGACCACCGCTATGACACTGTTCAAAAGGAACCTGGATGAGTGGATGGGGCAGCATAAATTCTTAATGGGAAATGCACTCACAACCCTCCTGGACATGGGCAGTCATTACTAAATACAATCCTGGGTATTGGCTAGAGTATCTATGGTATTACATTGGGATGAAATGGCTAGGCTTAAAATGACCTTCATGTCAATAGCCTAGTAACCTCCTGTGATCCTATGAAATATGTACAAGTAGTCAGAAAAACACGTACAACATTGGTAACTCAACAGTTGATAGAATAGAATATATGAAGGTAGATTTAATGGTAAAGCTGTTACCCAAAATTAAATTCTTGAATGGTCTTAGCCATTGCCACAGAAAGTTTTACAGATGGATTCTTTAAGATGTTCTTTAATAGTAAGCTGCTTAAATGCTACTGCACATATGGCATGCAACTCCAGGCAAAGGTGCTGCAGGTAAACATTACTGAGAACTGATTTGGCAGGTACTGTTGTAGGATGTGAATGCTGTGGATGACCATAATAGGTCCCTGCAACAAGCATGACACAGGGTTACTAATATGAAACTCCACGCAAAGGAAAAACCATAGGACATTGAGGTGGACAGGTCCCCCCAAAGGGGTTGGACTACCAACACAGAAGTGGCATACATACTTTGTGCATGCCATACAGGGAGCTCAGCCTCTCATTCCTGGTGGTAGTCTGGACGTGAGAGCAGATGTGGCACCAACCACCCATTTGTCAGTAGAGGAAGCACCAGGTTAGTAATAACTATTGCAGTAGGCAACAGCACACATAGGAAAATAAGAACAATGCCAGGCAAGTGATCATAGGGTCCATAAGACGCATAACTATATATGTCTTTAAGCAGACACACAAAGTTTGTGCCTCCCTTTACAAGCACTCAATTGTGCAGACCCCCCCCCCCCAAAAAAAAAAAATCAAGCAGGGCTGTATATGATAATCCTGGTGTAAAACACACCATTGCATGACTGAAGGTGAGGAATGACCAAGGCCCACTTGCATATGTTTCTTTCTAGATACCGCTGATCCACAGATGCAATATCCTGCAAGATGTTGTACCTCTGCCAATGTATTGTATAATACTGTTTCTATGTTTAGCGGTATCCATGTCATGCTGCTTTAGCACTTTACCTCATTAGAGCACAACAGGCATCTTATTCCTGGGAGGCACATACAAGCTTCACCTGTGTCCTCAGCCAACACAAAATCTGAAATACGTACCATGGCCATGACAGACTCCACATATGAAGTGATCAAGCTTAGGCCATCCCATACCAGACTACACAGACCATTTTTGAAATGGCATTGGTATCACCTGCAGGCCCATGTCTTGACAGCCCTGGTTATGGGCATTGTCCAGGTCCTCCTCAGGCTTAAAGCATGCGATGCCCTGTCAGAGTGCACACAGACACTGTCCTGTAGTTCTACCCATTCCCTGCCACATTCCAGATTCATACCCCGCACTGCAAACAGATACAGACCCCAGCAATAGTCATGTTATGGCATTCCCATCCAGGAGTATGTAGCTCCCATGTTCTTCTCCTGTGCCCTGCCTTAAACAACAGTATTGCTGTCACCTTTTACTGTTCCCCCCTCACCACTCTGTGCAAGTGATGATGATGGTGATCTGCCTAGCCCCTAAGCTGTTTGGATTTGATTATGTCATAACACAACGTTAGCAGTCCATGCATAACCCTGCATAGCCAGGGCATGGTAATGCAAGCATCATTTTATTCTGTGTTATCTGTGTCTCTGCCTGTTTGTGCGGAGCTGATGCCAACTCTTTGCCAGTATTGCAATATATTGCACCCATATCTGCCTCAGCTATGGCACTGCTGCTGCTGCATGTTCCTCCCCGACTCTCCAGCCTGTCCTTCTTCTGCTGCTGACAGACATGTATGGTAGGGCCTACAATGATGTTCACCTACCACTCCATTTGTTTGTGTAGTACATTTTGTGCAGAATGATATACACAACAAATATTTCAAGGCCCCTCTCACTGTGTCTACATATTTTAAGCATCCCTTAAGCTGTCAAAATGCATAATATATTGTGTTTTGTTTATTTTTTTCACATGAGCTGTATTATAAACCATTGCCTGCATGTCCTGAGACTTACATATTGGGGTCATCAACCAGGGATCTAGGGCATCTCTGACATTGCTTACATCATACAAGTACCATACTGTACATGGTTCATTCCCAGCATGTGTGATATCTCTGACTATGGGCTAGTCTATCTGGTATGTGTGCAGTTACCTCACAGGAGCCACTTGTATAAGTTGAACATGTGCCAGATGTGTGAACTAACAAACAAAGAACCTTGAAAACTCCAAAATGAAGTTGGAAACCAGATCACAGAGACCACCAGTAAAAGCCATAGGAAAGTTTATTGTATAAAAACCAGTATTAAGCACTTTCATCGAGTATAACCACAACTTCACCAGAATACAAAAAAATCTATGCAGTGTTCACATTTAAATACTTCCTCTCCTGGTCAAATAATTAATCAGAACCAATCAAAGTCCCCCATTTCATGATCATTTATATAAAGTATGAATCCACTGGTTAAGTTTGTTAAAGAAACATACACTTGTACAGATGTTGTTTCAAAGATCATTTACCTTTGCTAGATACCATTCTAGGTCATGATGGAATATCACTGGCTAGTGTTTTAAGGTTGCACTCATATGATGTATTATACTTATTGGTCACATGAAGTTATTTTTCTTTCTTTTAAGTGTATGTTTCTTTACAGATGTGTGAACTACCAGTGGCACATAGACACATTATAAATAACACCCTGAGGTATATTACTTTGCTCCCAGGCTGTCAATATTCACATGATGCCCAGTAAATGCATTTGTGACATTTCCTGTTTGAGAAATATGAGCAATGCTGTAATATGCCGTGCCAGTGGCTGAGCAGGTACCACACTCATTTTTGGTGCTGCAAGATCAGAAGGCTGTGGGCTCTGTTCCCACCCCACATGATTAGATTCATTGCCCATTCCTGGCACTGTGGTGCAGCATTATGGTATGCTGTTCTCCTGAATGTGCTATCCTCCCAGTGAGACTTTAAACCACAGTCAGACCCACAGCCCTTTCTGCCTGAACTGATAGTAGCCTAGGTGGAGGTAAAAGATCCCATAGCAATTATCAAAAAGAGTAGGAGACATTTTCCCATTCTCTGGCCAAACTTCCTATAGTTAGTAAAAATATCACCTTGGGTCTCCAATGAAAAGAGACCACCGGCTTAATGGGACCAAGCTGATCAACAAAGAGTAATTAACTAAAATAAATAAATAAATAAATAAATAAATAAAATGTATAATTACTGACATCAACAAAAAATATGTTTGGGATATTTGGACATATAATGTGGGCAATCCTCAGACAACGCTAATATATGTACGATTAGCTGTGAACCTCTTCACATGGCAAACCCCATAAACATTATAATTGCTGCATAGGCATACAGCATGACTCCTAACCTGTATCGGTACAGTGGCTGTTTTATTGCCTGTCATTTAACCCTGAAGCTGCTAACTAACAATATTTCACAGGTTACATGATATTAAAAATACAAATGTAAACATGAATTTACTAATTACTGCATATTTTCCCATGTTATACAGACTGATGCACTACCTTGGCTACTATTCCTCACATCAGAATAATGAAGTATAATTTAAATCCTTCAAATACATTTTATTATGCATTGACCTTCAACTTTAACAAAGTTACTTTCCTTTGAAATATATCAGTAAAAATTAAAATTTGCATAAATTCAATATGATTTTCACAAGTAAATGCAAACATCTCCCTTAATTAGCATCACATACAAATGAAGTGTAATTCTGTTGATAGCATTGGTATTTGATATTTAGATCATATCATTCAGATGGTGCAGAGGTGCAGTGGTTGTGTTGTTATCTCACAGCAAGAGGTTCTGTTGACTCTCAGCTGGGATGCCTTCTGTGCAGAGTCTGCATGCCCTCCCTGCATTCATGTGGGTTTCCTCCCATGTTCTAAAGATGTGTCTGGAGCATCTCTCCCTGGGCCTCTGCTGAAAATGGACTTTGTTCCAAGTCGTACTTTCCTGGTAATAATAAAAAAATGCCAAGAAATTAGTAGAAGGGAAGTGTGCACTGTATTATTCACATTTTCCATAACATATTAAAGTTACCTGTAGTTTCATAACTATACCAGTTAAAATGCTTATAACTTCCATTACTAACATCAGAGCATGGTGTATAATTAACATTTTCTTCGTCCAATGTGTATGTCATTTTCTGAATAGCAATACAGCACACAGCACCTTGTTCTTGAAATGTTGTATAAGATATGCGCATATTGTTCAGTTTCACACCCATATACCCAAAAGCAGGTAATCATTTCAAATGCTGGGAACTGCTTTAGCGAGTTCTGTAATGCTGAAAATGAATGGCTGAAAAAACGGACTTGCATACATTAACTCCAAGATGGCTGTTTCTCAGAATATTGCCCTTTCTCTGAGGCATGGTAACCTCAGAGTTAGTATATATAAGTTCAGAGGGTGTGGGGGATTTACCCCACATCAGAAGGTGCAAGGGAGCTTGCCCCTGCCAAAAAGAAGTGTAATGGAGAAGAGCGTTGTTTGATTGATATTCACTCTTCTCCCAAATTTTCAGTGTTTTTTTCTCAGCATGTCAGCACTCAGCATTATGAGTACTGACATTTTGATAGGGGACCACATGAGCAACATCTAGGGCCTGCCTGGTTATATGTGTGTCACTGTTCTTAAATTGTAACATCGATTTTGTTCCTCCCACTTAGTTCTTTCAGCAACTGACCAGCACTGAAGTGCACAGCATTGTATTCCTGAAATATTTCGTGAAATATTCCAGTATAAATTAATTTAGCAATGCTGTACCAATATCAGAAACTGGCCAATTAGGTCTCATTTCATCCCAATCTGATCAATTACTTGATGACCATCTCTGAAGTGGACAGTCCTGTACTATTGAAATATTACATGGAATGGAAAAGTACTGTTTTTTTTCATAATTCTGTATATAAAAACAATGAACATCTTCATAGAAAGGCATACAGCCCATATGTGTCATTTTGTATTTTATTTTCTCCCAGTCTCCTGTGGTCATTAAGTCCTTATTCCCCATCTGAACCATTCTTTAACCCTACTTCCCAAACATTCAGAGACACCGCGTGTGTGTGAAATGGGTGGCTATGACTGTAGACTATATTATTTTAAAGAGCCACAAAGTTTTCCTCTTGTGTTCCTAACTCTGCTGCAGATGGTGGTTTGAAGTGCATGCTACTGAAGCGGGCACTGCATCATTGGCCTAACAATGTATACATGTTCCGCACATGCTCCTTGGCCAAACAGTTGCATGTCTCTGCCCTATACACTTTGTCTTTACCACTATGCCTCCACCAGGAGTCACCAGTGCTGCAGACTGGAAAGACTCCCTCACTCCGTGATAGGTGAGCTGGTATCAGCCACTCCATCAAGATCCCCCGTTGATGACTTGAGCTTCTGGGTTACTAACTGACCCCAGGACTTTTCTGCTAACCACGATGTATCAGCAGCATTGCGAAGGGAAATATATATTACATTGCTCCTGAAATATTATATAAAATATCATAATAATGCATTGTTTTAGGACTCTTTATGATAACTAGTGGTAAAATATCCAGTTACCAGCATTTGATTTCCAGGATATTACACAATACACTGTAATTGAAATATTTCTTGGACTATGGAAATATTTTTGTTTTTTGACTGTGATTGCTTGTGGGTAGCTTATATAATTGCTCTTGATATATATGCCAAATACCGACTAGGGTTAATTTTGCTGCTCCTACTCACATCTGTCAGCAGTCACTCACCATTGATGTTTTGATCATTTTGTTTTGTTTATCTGTTTATTTATATTTGTTAACCAGGGTAGAGCTGGTATCCACATGGACCTTTTTCAGAGTTAACCTCAGAACTGTATGGTTATGGAAATAGAGGTTGATGGAATCAAATCCTCAGCTACATGAAACAGGTCTTAACAGTTAATAGCTGTAATGCTTTGTACCAGTTGTCAGATATTCCAGTAGCATGGTAATGCATAATTTCCTGTATACATTAACCAGCAGTAATAACTGCTTGTAGTTTCTTCAGAAAGTAATAGACCTTCAGTGCACCCAAAACTGCATGTTGGCGAACAGTGGAAGGCAGCAGCACTGTGTTAATAAAATGTTACTAGGAACATGGCAATACTGAATTGTTTCAGAACTATGCACATAAAATTAGTATAATATAGTAGGATAAGCAGTGACTGATGGGTAAGCAGCTGTGCATTTCTTCAGCCAACCAATGGCTGTGCTGTTGTATACATCAGTGATACTCATTTCTCTGTGCTATATGAATATAATATGGAATATGACAATATGAAGTTATTTAATACCTCTGTGCATGAACACCTGTCACAATGCCATTGGAGGAGGTCTAGGTTAAACAGTTGCTGAAAATCTGGCAGGAATGAAGTATAGGACAAAAAAATGACCATGTCAATGCTTACAGCCATAACAGCCATTACAAGAAAGGTATTAGAATAAGTGTTATCACTGACATACTGGTGAGGATGTTAACATTTGTAGCTCGAGTATTCAGAATTAAATGAGCACTTTTTTGCTGCAGTGGTATATTATCTACATCAAAAGTACTTGTAGTAGGGACCAGGGTATAATTCTCAATGGGTTTGGTGTACAGATGGCTCGGCTCTCCTTTCACAGTGAAGGTTCGAGTTTTTAATGGGTCCATCGGTGCTTACCCGGTGTGCCTAACATCACATAATGCTTAAACATACTAACAGGAATCCTGAACTGTATAATCTTAACCAAATATACTAACAGCAATCCTGAAGTGCACAGTTAACCAAATGTACAAACAGGAATGTAAACTGCACAGTCAACTGAATGTACTAACAGGAATCCTGAACTGCACAATCTTAACCAAATGTAGTAGCAGGAATCCTGAACTGTACAATCTTAACCAAACATATTAACAGGAGTCATGAACTCACAATCCAAACCAAATGTACAAAAAGGAATCCTGAACTGTGCAATCCTAACTAAACATACTAACAAGAATCCTGAACTGCACAATCTAAAGCATTACTCCCAAAATAGTTCAGAACCTCAAACCACAAGAATCATGGACAATCCTTAGAACTGTGAGTATAAGGGCAAAAAAAAGAAAGTGCGCCAAATCTGACATTGTGGCACCTCGGAGTATTTTGTATTTGTCGTAGACCAAGCTACAGCAATGTATCAATATATGTAATCATCAGGAATGTGGGGGGAGGGGGCCAAAATTCTTTAATGGCAAAATAGTGATTTTTTGCAACTTGCTGTAATTCTATTCCCTATGTTCTTTAATTGCAAATACATGTGCCACATTTTATATAGGGAGCTCTGCAACAGTTTAAAATATTGATACTATTACTAATATTTCCCACTTTTTTTTCTGGCCATCCTGGTTTCCACTTATTTATTTATTTTTATTTTAGTACAATTCCTGTTTGTTATTCTTTGAACCAGGTAATGAACTTGTGAGCTCTGTTAATGTGGGGACTGAAAGTCCCACCCTCCAGTCCACTCACAGGTAGTGTATAACGTGTCTTGCCAATCAAGATGACTGTCATTGTGATGCCTTGTCCCATCCCCAGACATCTCCCAACAAATTACATTGTGTTGATGTGCTTTGTGGCCACTGCGGCATGTTAAGAAAGCAGGTGCATTCCCATTCTGTCCTTTGTCTGCTAGAAGGTTCTGAGGTGCACTACAGTGCAGTAATGCAGTAGGTCCTTTTAGTTTTTCCCTCTATTTAGTCTACCACCATCATGACCCTTTCCCTCAATCAATACAAGGCAAAAAAAAATTATGAGACCCAGCAAGTATGAAACGAAGCACATCTGCATTTGCTTACTCTTTGGCCAGAATGTTTTCATATGTATTGGAAATGAATATTCACATGTCTGTTATGCCACCATTATTCACTAACCGCAAATCTAGAATTTTATGAACAATATAACTTGAGTAGTAGACACTGTCTGCAAGCACTGGTCACTCAATCTGAGTGGTCTAAATTTGTTTGAGTCCACCCATTTTCTTTGGTATAATGATTTTAAGATCATAGGTTATGGCATATGATGAGTTATTTAAATATTTCACCTATTATATTCCCTATCAATGCAATAATTGTTGCAGTAAGTGCACTACAGTCGATTCTGGAAATTTCTTGCATAAGTCAAGTATTTAGGTTGATAACTGCATTCCCAGAATGTTTTCTGTTGTTATTATACCTTCTTTGATTAGTTATATGAATCCATTTTGTATCCTAATGTGGATCTGAGATGAGTGGGGAACGAAGAGTCATTTGAAAGATTTAGAACAGGTAAGTGTACAGACAAAAATGACCACTGCTGATAATGCTTTTATTCTAATCACTAGATATAGAAGATTTATGTGTAGATGTGGCGGATACACAGGTGGTCCTTCAGCCTGTTCACAGATGATTGTATAAAGGTTCTAGAAGATGTCTGGAAGCTGCTTGAACCAGTTTTGGAAACCTTCAGGGAATCTGGCTGGGGAAAGTTGCTGCATTATATCTCCAGGAAAGTTACTTACTGTACCACTGGATAAATCTAAGGCATCAGGATGAAAGTTTCATCATGCTTTGCACAGATTAGAAGGACTCTGCATGAAGATATAGAAGAAAGGGCATAGGGGTGATAGACAGTTTTGAAAATGTGGCTCAATTCAAGTTGCAAGTAAACCTGCAATAAAACAGGGTTCAGTGAATTACCATAATGAAAGGTTCTTGGATGAGGACTGAGATAAGACCCTAGCATTAGTCCCAGGAAAATATGATGCAGTGTGTTTGTGTGAAAGTGAAAATGCAGAGGCTTGCTTGGTGTCACTGTGTCTGTCTGTGTGCACATAGTGGCTTGTGGATGTAATCTGCAAGTAAGGTTTGTTTGCTGCAGAGGGAATGGTAGATGTGAGGAGTAACACAGCCACTGTAGTCCTGGATGGGGGGATAACATCACTCTCTGGGAAAGGTTTAGGGTTAAATTATTTATATGCAGTATATGGGAATGTAGTTATCAACTGTTGGATTCAGGTCCAAATTGCCTGGGTGGGTTCAGGTTCAAAATACCTGAAACTTAGGGGATGTTATCAGACCAATCATTGCTATTGGTCAAATAATCATTATGTCATTCAGAGTTATATATTTGCTGCTGTGCATCACAATTATTATTTGATATGAAGCAGATGGCAATGTATAAAATTATCTGATGTATGCCTAAACTATAATTCATTGTTGACACCTGTTATTATGTGACACTGGACATTTTCATTAAAAATATTTAAAACAAAAAAGAACAGTACAAACTAGAAAACCTAGGTAGACTTCATGAGTCAGACCTCTGGGTACACCATGTTAACAATTGTTCATTTGTCTATATATTTACATTTAGAGGAAAATGTTTAGAAAATATTATTATTAATTTTTGAAAGGGCGGCCACGGTGGTGCAGCGGTTAGCATTGCCGCCTCACAGCAAGAGGTTCTCTGGTTTGCTGCTCGGCTGGGGTGCCTTCTGTGCAGAGTCTGCATGCCCTCCCTGTGGTCACGTGGGTTTCCTCTGGGTGCTACGGTTTCCTCCCAAAGACATGCAGTAGTTGGATTGGACACTCTAAATTGCCCCTAGGTGTGAGTGTGTGCATGTGTGTGCCTTCTGTGGAAGGTTGGGTGCCAGGCTGGCAACTCAACACTGTAAAACTCCACTGCCAATCATGAGCGGACAGATGATCTGCTGTGGCGACCCCTAACCGGGAAAAGCCGAAATAAGAAGATTATTAATTTTTGAAGAAAATTATTACAATCTACAGGAAATATATTAAATGTAATCAAATTATCAGCATTAACTTGAACACAAACTAAACAACAGTGAAACAGGAAAATATATTAAATGTAATCAAATTATAAGCATTAACTTGAACACAAACTAAACAACAGTGAAATGGGGAAGTCCCTAAACAAGTGTTATAGAACTTAAAATAGTTTCCAGCTTTTCTAAAAGAGTCAACTTTTTAAAACAGTAAAGGCATTTTCTGGTTGGAAAAGAAAATTATACTATAGCACCAGATGGTAACATAAGAGTCAATATTGGTGACACCAGACTGTAAGGACAGAGTGAGACTGGGATCGATGATGATGGGTGGGCTTTCTTAAGACACGATTTATGCAAATAATAACCACATTAATTGTTGTCTGTGCAATAAGAGAGTGGATAATCATTAGCATTACCAGTGAACAGATGATCAGGGGAAGGGAATTTCCATTGTAGTGAGAACCATGAGAAAGGTGAAATGGATTGCTTTCTTATGTTTATATGGCATATTGGGTACTCACCAGTGGCCCACATTTATGAGAACTTGACATTCTGAGGTTTGGTAACCCATTGTCCTTGTATTAGTGATGATGGGGCTATATATAAAATGAAGATACCTGGGCTCACAATAATGTCATTGTGAAAAAATTAAAACATTAATGAAACTGGACAACCCACTGTAAAACAAACAAAAAAAATTAAGTGCTATAAGAATAGTATGTGACATAGCATACATATCAAGGTGTCAGTATATGAGCATTAAGCATCGACTGTGTTTTCAAAAATTCCCATCATGGAATATGGACATGATAATAACATTGAGAAAAATGCTGATTGTACAAAATTCTGTAATCATTGGGTCAGTAGCAATCTATCATCAGTCGCATAAGCCCATGGTACCAAATTCCTGATCTCATCCATTTGGCATCAAAGGCTGTAAGAGAGTTCCTTCTGGATCTCACTGCTGAGAGCTACAGTTCATTAAATGGAAAGATGCATAGGCTGAGTTTCGCCTTCTAAGCACTGTTTGTAGTAAAAATGACATTTTGGACTGACTAAAACAACTATGTGCACTTGCTACAACACCTTTACTTTAAAAATGAATAATAGCTGCACTTCCTTTTAGAGGAAAATATTAGTGAAGTATTTAGTGACATTTATTATCAGATGCCAAACTACTCATTAATCCTCCCAAATCAACCATGAGAAGGTAGCAATGCAGAACTAATTGATAAAAATCTTTGGCCGAATACTCAGGAAACACCCTACATGAAAAATGAATGAGAAACAGTATTATAGACTTACAGTGAAAGCATTAAAAGCACACAATCCTTTCTCATTTTAAATGAAGTGGGATATAAAGCTTGTTACACCCAATACTGCAAGAAAATAAAGCAAGAAAGTGTCAGAATCACCTTACATTTTGAAAATCGCAAATTTTTACTTCAGTGAACTTTGCCCTAATGAAATGAATGTTGCTAATATCAGTTACCCCATTTCTATACTGTAAAGTAGAACAAGGGAGTAAAATAAAACAGTGAAAATACTTTGCATTAACAAGCATGGACGAATGTGGGAATATTATTCAAAAAGCACTCGCACTAGAACAATGGAATGTGCAATGAAAAAGTGCATATGTAAATTTAAGTGGCAACACATTTCTTCTCTAAAAGGCTGGAAGAAACCTGATATGGTTTCCTGCTCTAATGATGGACTGAAGGAACTGTTGGCTTCGAGAATGATTGAATAACACATATATGATAATAAAGAAATCAGAAATGCAGAGTGAGGACAAGCTGCATTTGCAGTCCCAATATTGGCAGGAAAAATAATGTAAATAAATGGGCAAAGTAAAGCATCCCTTATCTGATGTTGAAATATATGTTTCTGAATAAAGTTCAGCAAACAAAATTATCCAAGACTTTGAAAGTTTATATTCTTAACATTTCACTGAGCAAACAATGAAAATATTCAGGAAACAGAATAATGCAAAACTGCAAAATATTTTATGAGGAAACACCCTCTGAGTTTACTTACTGTATTTTGAGGCCTTTCGGTATCCTGCTGTTTTACTTCATGTATAGCCAGTGTCTATCCATTCATTAAATGTGCATGTCTCCCAAACTGCTTTGCACTATTGAAGGTATGTAAAA
The DNA here is from genome assembly GCF_019279795.1 of Protopterus annectens. Classification (NCBI taxonomy): domain Eukaryota; kingdom Metazoa; phylum Chordata; order Ceratodontiformes; family Protopteridae; genus Protopterus; species Protopterus annectens. Next base: position 934,202,481 of record NC_056737.1, read on the forward strand.
CTGCACTCTTCTGAAAGGTTTAGTCATGCGTCCTTTGCCCCTTGGGGCACTCTTTGTCTTAGTTTTTCTACAGAGGTTTCTTTATAACTCGACGTATCTTCAAATGACAGGAAGGATGCAGAAAAAATATGCATATAGTTGGAATGCATGGCATTTCCGAGATTTTATTGTAAGCAATGCTATTTTTTTCAGTACATCACCAGAAGACCTGGTCAGGAGAATGTAGTACACTTGGGCATAACATTTATGTTATGAAACATAAATAGTACAATCTGAACTATTCAGTTTACTTGTTAATACATCATCGCAATGCCAGTCAAAGACTTAAAGTCTATTAACAGTATTGGAAATCTCTGGAATCATGTCTGAGACATATGACTGCTGTTTTTATATTTATTTAATTTTTTTAAATTTATTTATTTACCTTTGTTAACTGGGGAGTGTCCGACTGGGTTTGAAACTCATTTTCAGTGGACACCCGGGGAGAAAAGCTCCATAACAGAACAATTTAAAGTACAAGTATTTAGTAACAAATATAACAAAAATGCATGTTCTGAGTTCAGACAAGAATACAGGGTATAGAAAAGTTTTTACATAGCATGCAAAATAGGTGAGGTAAAAATTAATTATAAAATGTATACAATATTGACAATCAAAATCAGAAATGTTGAAGTTAACAATAGTATATTATTTCCCACAAGAAAATTAGAGAGATTAGTATGCAAGTTATGCAATATATGGGAAGCAAAGGAAATTAAGAGAGATAGTATGCAAGTTATACAATATATGTTGGGAAGTAATAGAAAGTGTCTTGCCAGGGATGTGCAATAATAGGGAGAGAGACTAGCCAGGGGAAATGCAGAGACAAAGCCAATTAGTATTTAGATAACCTTTCAGGGTAGTTTTAAATGAGAACAGGTTGGGAATTTTTTGAATGTGCTGAGGTAGATGATTCCAGTCCTTAACTATTTTATAGGAGTAGAGGGAATTGCTGTGATAGTTGTGAGACTGGGTAACTTTTAGCATTAGTTTATTGGATGATCTAAGGAGCCTGCAGTTAGAGTTAGGCTGAACTAGGTTTGAAAGAGATGGGTAATCTGTGGGGTTGTATATGATTTTATGGGCAATAGAAAGCTGATTTAGTGCTACTAGGTTGGGGAGGTCAAGCCACTTGAGTTGTCAGAGAGCTGAGCAGTGGTGGGTTTTATTGGGTTGATTTACACCCCCACACCTCCTGTTATTTAACTATACCAGCTCCGAGATCGCACGATAGTGAAGAGAAGGGTAAAGTTCCCATTCCACATTATACAACGATCTCCATTGATACATTTTGAGATTCTAAAACTTCGAACTTCTGAACTTTGGGATTTAGAGGTTTGAGGTTTTTGGATTTTTAAATTTAAAAGTAGACCCAGCCACTACATGTACTATGTGTTATTCTGCAACAAGTGTAAATAGCGAAGTTTTGCCAACCAATTTCTTCATAATAGTGTTTTTGAGTGGTAATTTCTAATTCACATTGTGCAGGTATTATGCATTTGGCAACATAGACTGATGAATCACATAATGGCAACTCCTTGGATTTGTGCATCGGTTTACTATGAAAATGTCGAACGCTAAATGGTCGAACATGAATTGGTTGAAAACACTATCTGCAGGAATTAAAAAGTTGAAACTGTTTTAGTTGAAACTCATAATGTCGAATTGCCCATTTCTCCACTGTAGTACGATCTCAGAGTTGGTATATATATATATATATATATATATATATATATATATATATATATATATATATATATATAAGTAGGGGGGTGTGGGGGGGCACAGCCCCCTGCATGGGAGGTGCAGGGGGGTGAAGCCCCTCTGCAAAATAGTAGAGATGGGCTAATTGTTTTTTGATTAAATGATTTTCAACATTATTCACTTTCAATGTTTTGACTTTTCGACATTATATTTCAACCAAATGACCATTAGACCTTATTGCATTCAACATTTCCATAGTAAACCTGTGCATCATTTTTCTCAAAATAGTATAAGTCCAGAATCCACCACTCCATCATCTGTTCTGGGAGATCACTAGGCATTGTCACGGCCATCACTGCCTCTTGGGAACTAGTGTCACTCGATGTTCCATGGCATCTTTGATGAATATCATATTCTGTTGTGCCAAATCCAAGCATTTGTTTTTCAGCACATTCATATTTTCTGGAATACTCTGCCAGTTTTAAGTTTTGCCTTATACTTGTGTGTCACGCCACTCTCCTGTTTCTGCATCTAGAGTTCTGTACCACTGCAGTAATCTGCATGTGAACTTCCATAATTAACACACTATATTCTCCTCTGTCCCTTGTTTCACATAACATGCTTAATGGAATCACGTACTATCAGCACATGTTCATGCACATGCATGGTGCACATGGCATAAACATTTTTTTGAATCTGGTCCCATATCAGTGTCTATTTTAGCTTCCTAAAGCAGTACGGCCTTGCCACTGCAGAATAGACAGGATGACGGAGTAATGTCCATCCTTATCTTCCCCATCCCCTCAGCTGCGGGACATCCACGCAGCTGCAGCACATGAGCCATTTGGGAAACATCACATACAATGACAGTGAGTTACATTACTGAATGGAAAAGCATAAGCAGCTGCTTATTTAATGAAGACTTAAGGGCACAGTCAGGATGGACTACGCAGGTCAGTGAAAAGAAAATGTCAGCAACACAGAGCATTGTACTGTTTGATGGGGGTTGAACATGTCAAACACTAATACAATGTGCATATAAAACATTCCAAACTAGTCCCTTCTGTTGATGGAAAAACAGGGAGAATCTTGAATTTTCCTCTGGTTTTGTAAAATGGTAATCAATACTATGTATTAAGGGACACTTCTGGTGTTTAAGCTGAAATAAGTGCTGAGCACTGAAGACGTTCATTATTAGTTTAACAACTGACTGAAAAGCTAAAGCCATCAGACAGAGGTACATTTTCCAAGCTGAAATAAGTGTTGAGCAGTGAAGAAATTCATTTTAATTTAACAACTGATTGAGAAGCTAAAGCCATCAGACAGAGGTACATTTGTACAGATCTTTACAAATGCACTTGGATTAGACTGATATCTTTTAATGAGGCTGATTTTTTAAACAAGGACAAAGGTAATGTTTGTTATGGCCCTGCAGCCACTAAACAATAAGGTTATCGAGTAAGCAGTACAGAGTTTACATTGTTCGACTTTAAATCCCCTTTTCTTTGTACACTAGCAGTTATTTTGTTACACAAACCTAAATGTAAACTAAACTGAACCTACTGAAAATCATTTTAAAAAATGAATAGTTCTTGAGCTATAGCAAAATACAACTAAATCTGCAATACGAATATCCCCAATAATAATGAACAAAGAAATGTAAAAAGTCTCTGCATATTTCTAAGTGATAGAAGATGTTTTCCACTTACTGGCTTTCTATGCATGCAATTACTTATTAAAGTACTCTTAGTTATAGCAATAAACACACCAACATATATATTCCACTGAATAGTAGAGAGGCTAAAAAATAGCAGCTGAAATTGCACAGTTTTGTTTTTGTAACTTATTTTGGTTCCCAGGCGAATGAGTCAGATGATATGGGTCCTCCCACATGCAGAATGTACCCTCACAAACAGCTCACTATCCTCAACAAGCTGATGGGTACCCCAGCACACCTCCATTTCCTCTTACACCATGTACAATCTGTCTTTTAGACATATATTAAAGCACACACATTCACAGTATCTTAAAAATTTGACATATGCAATTTGTTATAGCGAAGTATCATTTTTTTTTCAGTGATGAGAAATTTTTTGTTTGTATAAAACTAAGGACAATGCATGCAAATAGATGACAAATGAAAATGCTTTTGGTTCATTATAACAGCCATTACAACATATACAATAATAATGATATAAGAATAATAAAAAATGCCAATATATATTTTAATCAGTCACTTAAAATGAAAAAAAAATGAAAAAATGAGGACGGGTTCATTGTCTTCAGAGTCATTGTTGAGCTCCAAAATGCTGAGGTAATAAAGGTAACCCAGGAACAGTGCTGCTGACTGTGATGGCATTTAAAAACTGTCAGTGTCACACGTTCTTTATTCTTTGTATTTTCTTAAATGACAATGCACTTCCCAGACGGGAAGCTATCCCTGACTGATGGAAATATTTAACTGATTCATTTTTGGTTACCTTAAAACAAAACACATGACCTTTTTTCTAAAGCTGCAAATAAACGATGAGAAAAAGTCTGAAAAAGAGAGATACTTGTTTTAAAATATTGAATTCCAAGGTATCCTTGGAACTGTATATAATAAATTTAGGTTTCTATAGCTTACTACTGCAAGAATTTAAATTACACTTAACATTAATAACTGTACTATATTTATTTATTTATTTTTAAGTGTACCAGTAGTTAAGTGGAAGAGCGATATTACTGTCTTCCGCTTGGACATTTTATTTGATTTTACATGCACTGTTTTTATTATTTCTATGTATAACTGTTTGGTCGTTTGTCAATGTTCATTTCACAGTCTGCCAAAAACAGTGAGTTTTCAGTCAAGAAAACAGATGCACTCCTTGGCCGTTCTCATTTCAAACTTCTAGGAATTATTTTATTTATTCTTTAAGGGTATTCATGGGACACAGTTCTTCCTATGTGAGGGTATGCAGTGGAAACCCCCTGCTAACAGAAGTACTTGTTTTTGTTGCTTTTGTTTTTCCTCAACATTTAAAATGTTCAGTAAGTCATCAAGAGGTGAATTTGATACAAGGTAACAAGAGACACTGGATATTTTTGCTAGGCATGACAATTCCAGCTTTACACTTCCATACTTACAACTGCAGAACCAGACACTACTTTAGTCATGCCCCAGTAAGTAGTGTGTCCAGTAGTATAAGCAGACGCTGATAATGTTCATGCTTTTGTACCCAAACATCCTACTAATCCCCTCACATTGTTTCATAGCTGTTAGATAATCCACTACAAATGCTCATAGGCTTCTAAACTCTTTGAAGTCATCGTTATGATTTTCATCAGGTAGTGCTCCCTTAGGTTTCTCTGTGTACAAAGAACTCCATCATGTACTTTGGCAAATAAAGCTATTATTGAATTTTTACTTTATGTTATGTTAACCCTGCTTTCATGATTGCAGCCCTTTGCATAGTCTCAATTAAAACAGCTAGTTTTAAATAAAGCAATTTCAGTCACAAAATGCACAACACTAAACCAAACATAAGCATTCACAAAGTCAAAATATGTCTTAATCCGATTTAAACAGCAGCATCTTTAATTGTATACACAGACCATTTTCGAAGTTATTGTTAATTTGACAGTAGTGTAGTGTTTATATTTAGGAATAATTAATTAAACAGATATCCAATAACTGAGAGAAATCAGCAGCATAATTCCAAGCATAAGTATTTCACTGAAAATGATATCTGCATAAAATATAATGCATGTAAATAAGGGATATTATGTCAGTAGTTTCTCTTTTGTTACAAATACATTTGTTACTAGATAATGGTAACATTGAATCAATTTAAAGCAGTATATAGTTTAAATAACATTCCACTGAATATAACAAACAGTATTCACTGTATTAATTCTTCTTAAGCAGAACTGAGAAGATTCCATAAACTAAATGCAGAAATAATCAGGACGAATTCAAAAGGCAAAAGGGACTTTTGTGCCCAGGCTGACCTCCCTGGTCAACAAATGTAAAATAAATAAATAAAATGGGATTCCGATACTGGCTAAGGCTCTTGCCACCCCTATAGTGCCCTTTTTTAGGCAAGGTTCAAATGGCAACTTCACCGCCTTAACAGGTACAAGCAAGCAAAATCTGAGGGTAATGCTACTCAATGCTAAAAGTCTAAACCTCAAAATGCACTCACTCGAGGCACTCCTTAAAATGGAGAATATCGACATCTGTGCAGTGACAGAGACCTGGTTCAAGGTTCCAGAGAGCAACCCTGCATTGCCAGGCTATAATTCATACCACACCTTTCAGCCAACTAACCTGGACCAAAACACTAAAGGCAGAGAGTGTCCATATTCATTAAGGATATCCACACCTCCAGGCTAGTTGCTCAGCATAGCATAATGCATCCGAGATTATCCAAGTGCATCTAACTTTGGGCAAGACCACAATCCAAATTGTAACTTGCTACAGATCCCCCACCATGCCCCAGGATTCCCACTCCTCATTTCTTGATAAACACCCTAATAATGGGCAATTTCATTACCCCACCATTAACTGGGAAAACTACTCATGTACCAACTCTTTTGCTCAACGTTTTCTGGAATTCATAAATTCCAATGCCTTGGATCAACTTATCCACACCCCCACCAGGGGCAGCAATAGCCTAGAAAAAAAGAAAATAAAGAAAAAATACCACAAGCAACAAGCAAGCCAAAATACACAACAGAATTTATTAACTTAGCGCCTCGGCTATACAGAGTAAAAAACATAAAAAACACCATAATAATATACAGATAAAATTAACAAGTCACACCCACTGCTAATTAAATTAAATTACATATTTCCAATCACAATCTTTATTTAACCCTAATGGTTCCAGTGTATTGAATTGTAAAATATATGAGGTTTCTTTTCTACGCAGCTTACTATTTAGGCTGACCAATTCACCCAAAGACACTGTATATGTTTATCTGTCACTACAATAAACAGAACACGCTGGAGGGATAGATTCCTGTCCCGGAGACTTCCCATACTTTGATACAAACTACTTATCTATATCAAACAAAGCTCCTCATTAGCACTCTTCAAGAAAAATCTTGATGATTGGATGGGAAATAGGAAATTCACCCTGGGGATCATTTCTGTGGCTCTGCTCAACAGGGGCACAGGAAAAAAATTTTCTTTGGTGGTGAAAGTCAGGGTACCTTTTTGGCTAGGCTTATATAGGCCCTAGGGCCAATAGCCTAGTACCTACCTATGAACCTATGAACCTATGAGCAAGTCATAGATATGTCTTCTACAAAGTAACAGGTTACAGACAGAACTAGTCTGTTCCTACTTCTACTTTTTCTTTCAGCTGTTTCCATTAGGGGTCACCACAGCGGATCATCTGTTTCCATTTCTTCCTGTCCTCTGCATCTTGCTCTGTTATATCAGTCACCTGCATGTCCTCTTGCACCACATCCATAAACCCTATCTTAGGCCTTCCTCTTTTCCTCTTACCTGGCAGCTCCATCCTTAGCATCCTTTTCGCAATATGCTCAGCATCCCTGCACAGCACATGTCCAAAGCAACACACTCTCGCCTCTCTGACTTTTTCTCCAAACTGTCCAACCTGAGCTGACGCTCTAATATACTCATTCCTAATCCTGTCCATCCTCACACACTCAGTGCAAATCTTAACATCTTTAACTCTGCCACATCCAGCTCTGACTCCTGCCTTTTTGTCAATGCTACCGTCTCTAACCCATACAACATAGCTGGTCTCACTACCATCTTGTAGACCTTCCCTTTCATTCTGACTGGTACCTATCTGTCACAAATCACTCCTGACACTCTTCTCCACCCACTCCACCCTGCCTGTACTCTCTTCTTCATCTCTCTTCCACATTCACCATTACTCTGAACCAAGTATTTAAACTCATCCACCTTCACTAGCTCTACTCCCTGCATCCTCACCATTCCTCTATACTCCTTCTCATTCACACACATATATTCTGTCTTAGTCCTGCTGACCTTCCTTCCCCTCCTGTCTAGAGCATATCTCCACCTCTACAGGGTCTCCTCAACCTGTTCCCTACTCACTACAGATTACAATATAATCTGCAAACATCATAGTCCACGGGGCCTCATGTCTGATCTCATCTGTCAACCTGTCCATCACTATTGCAAATAAGAAAGGGCTCAGAGCTGATCCTTGATGTAATCCCACCTCCACCTTAAATGCATCAGTCACTCCCAACACAGACCTCACCACCGTCACACTACCCTCGTACATATTTTGTACCACTCTTACATACTTCTCTGCCACTCCAGACTTCCTCATACAATGCCACAACTCCTCTCTAGGCACCCTGCCATATGCTTTCTCTAAGCCCTCAAAGATACAGTACAACTCCTTCTGACTTTCTATGTACTTCAACACTCAGAGCAAATGTTGCATCTGTAGTGCTCTTTCCCAGCATAAAACCATACTGCTGATCACTAATCATCATCTCCCTTCTTAACCTAGCTTCCACTACTCTTTCCTATAACTTCATGCTGTGATTGATCAATTTTATCCCTCTGTAGTTACTACAGCTCTGCACATCACCCTTACTCTTAAAAAAAATCGGTACCAAAACATTTTTTCTCCACTGCTCAGGCATCCTCTCACTTTCCAAGATTTCATTAAATAATCTGGTTAAAAACTCCACTGCCATTTCTCCTAAAGACCTCCATGCATCCTCAGGTATGTCATCTGGACCAACAGCCTTTCCGTCATCATCCTCTTCATAGCTGTCCTTACTTCCTCCTTGCTAATCTGTTGCACTTCCTGATTCAGTATCATCACATCATCCAACCTTTTAAGCCACGGTGGTGCAGCGGTAGCATTGTCGCCTTACAGCAAGAGGTTTTCCAATTCGATTCTTGGCTGGAGCGCCTTCTGTGTGGAGTCTGCATGTCCTCCCTGCGGTTGAGTGGTCTTCGAAAGACATGCGTGAATGGGCGTGCCTTCATTGAAGGTTGGGCGTTGAGCTGGTGCCTCGGCACCATAAAAGTCAACTGCAAATCATTAGCGGACCGGAGTTCCGCTGTGACGACCTCTAACCGGGAAAAGCTGAAAGAAGTAGAACAACATCATCCAACCTTTTCTCTCTCTCTCTCATTCTCTTCATTCACCAGCTCCTCAAAGTACTCTTTCCATCTACTCAACACACTCTCCTCCCTTGATAGTGCGTTTCTCTCATTATCTTTTATCACCCTTACCTGCTGCACATCTTTCCCAGCTCAATCCCTCTGTCTAGCCAATTGGTACAGGTTATTTTTTCCCACCTTGGTGTCCAACCTCTCATACAACTCTCCATATGCCTTATCCTTAGCCTTCACCACCTGTCTCTTTGCCATGTGCCTCATCTCCTTATACTTCTGTCTGCTTTCTTCATCTCTCCGACAATCCCACTTTTTCTTTGCCAACCTCTTCCTCTGTATACTTTCCTGCACTTCCTCATTCCACCACCAGGTTTCCTTGTCCTCCTTCTTCTGTCCAGATGTCACATCAATCACCTTTCTAGCTTTCTCCCTTACCAGCTCTGCTGTAGTTACCCGGCTATTTGATAAGTCTTCACTGCCACCCAGTGCCTGTCTCAATTCTTCCCTGAACTCCACCTCACAATCACCCTTTTTCAACTTCCACCATTTGATCCTTGGCACTACCCTCACATGCTTCCTCCTCTTCTTGATCACAGTCATCCTACAGACCACCATTCTATGCTGCTTAATTACACTTAGCCCCTGTCACCACTTTACAGTCCCCAATCTCCTTCAAACTGGCCCTCCTGCATAGGATATAATCCACCTGTGTGCATCTTCCTCCACTCTTGTACATTATCCTATACTTCTCCCTCTTCCTAAAATATGTATTCACCACAGCCATATCCATTCTTTTCGCAAACTCCACTACCATTTGACCTCCTGCATTCTTCTCCTTAACACCATACTTACCCATCACTTCCTCATCCCCACTGTTCCCTTTACCAACATGCCCATTGAAATCTGCTCCAATCCCCAGTCTCTCACCCTTGGGTACACTCACCACCACTTCATCCAACTCACTCCAAAATTTTTCTCTCTCATTCATCACACACCCAACTTGCGGAGCATATCCACTAACAGCATTACACCTTAAATTTCCAACTTCATAAACATCACACTATCCAACACTCTTTTCACCTCCAAAACACTCTTGGCATACTGTTCCTTCAGGATAATCCCAACCCCATTTCTCCTCCCATCCACACCATGATAGAACAATTTGAACCTACCTCTGATACATCTGGCCTTACTCCCCTTACATCTGGTCTCTTGCATGCACAATATAGCAACCTTTCTTCTCTCCATCATATCAGTTAGCTCTCTCCATATATCAGTCATACTGCCAACATTCAAAGGTCGTACCCTCACTACCACACTCCTAACCTTCCTCCTCTCTTCCTGCCTTTGGGCATGCCTTCCCCCTCTTTTTCTCCTTTGGCCAACAGTAGCCCAATTTCTGACAGCTCCCTGTTGGCTAACAGTACTGGTGGTGGTTGTTGTTAACCCGGGCCTTGACCGATCCGGTATGGAAATTTGTATTGTTCTCTGCATATGTCTTTTGGAAAAAGTTTTACACTGAATGCCCTTCCTGACGCAACCCTCCCCATTTATCCAGGATTGGGACTGGCATGAAAAAATGCACTGGCTTGTGCATCCCCAGTGGCTGGGTTAAAACTAGTCTTCTCCTACTACAGTAAATAATTATTTACCAAATAATTTAATGATTGCAAGCCTGTGGTACTCTGTGGGAGAGAAAATATTAAAAAGTATAAGCAATAAACAATGACACTGATTCTGCATATTGTCATATGCACAATTGATATTTTCTCCATATACTGATTATCTCAAAATTTACTTTAGCATGTACATTTCAGGTTTTGTAGTATATTCCTCAAGATATTATGTAGCTATTGTAAGTCTCTACATAACTCTGTCTTCCAAAATAAGGTATATTTTGTGTTTATTAAATAACAATGAATTTTCTAAGATGACTCCATCACAAAAGATAAAATGTATGATATATCATAATAAATTGTTTGAAATAGTTTCATTTGAAAGTAAACAGCTATATTATAGCAAATTGGAGAATTTTCAAAGGCTTGTTCTGGGTATAAGGAACTTTGTGTGGATTTGATGAGTTGGTTTCTGATTAAATGAACTGCTTCCATTTTGCCTAGTACAACACACAAGGCAGAAATTCAGACTTATGAGAACAGCTGTTCTAGCCAACATAGTTGTATATGAAATTTGCATTGACCATGATACTTAAGGAATGTATGGCATAACATTTATTATAATAATAAATCACACTGCAGTTCTTAAAACATGCTATAGCATTCCACACAAGACAGCTGGGCCCCATAAAATGATGATAAACAGCTGTATTAACTGATGATACTAGGGTTGCATGTTTTAAAAATGGTTAAGCCCACATTCATACTCAAAAGTGTGAGCAGTAAAGTGCAAAAAATGCAAATAGCTACAACATTTTTAAGATGGTTTTGCAGGGGTACACCTCTGACATTGGGGAGAATACCACCATATCTCCATTACATATAGATAGATATATTAGACAGATAGATAGATAGATAGATAGATAGATAGATAGATAGATAGATAGATAGACAGACAGACAGACAGATAGATAGATAGATAGATAGATAGATAGATAGATAGATAGATAGACAGACAGGCAGACAGATAGATGAATTGTGTGTACTGACACCTGTCACCCTGTATCTTGTCTGCTCAGCTGTATACAGTACATGCTATGGATGCATATGCTTATGCAATGTATATACTGCACACTACATTACACAGTACTGGTAGTATTTTGATGAACTGCCTAAAAATTTAGGCTGTGAGTGATTTACTAACACACTGCATAGCTAAGTGATTCCATGCAGGTTTCCAAGTTGTATTTTCCAGCAAGTAGGGGGGTCCACTGCATCTGAAAAGGAGCATTAGGTAAGAGAGGGTCTAAATCCCAGTATTCATACTGCATTAAAAAATCAATTGAATATTTCATTTTTAGTAGTGGAAGATCACACTGTACACATTAGAGCTATTATTTAACTCTAACTTTATGCAATTAGTAGAAAAGATGATTTTGAATTTCTCACAATACAAAGCAACATGTCACATAATCCTTACTAATGGTCCTGCCATTTTATAAGTAATGCAGATTAGACTTAACATCACACATTTATCACAACCTGCAATGTTGCCACTTTTGAGCTGCATTTAAATAATGTTACAACTACAGCACATAGTTTTAGGGAAACAAATCTGTCAACTAGCAAGTTCCCTTGGAAAATCATTATGTTATTCACAAAAAATATGAAAACATTATGTGGCACAGAATGTTGTATTCAGTTTTGCATTTTCAAATTAGTGCCAATTTAACACAAAAATTAAGTCTGTTAGCTGACCATGAGCTTCAGGCCGTAGTCCAAGGTTTGCCTCTCTTCATCCACTTTACAGACTGTACATACCTCACAACCTCTTTGCTGAAGAATTCTAAACAAAACCAAAACTAAAGGGGGGACATGCCCAAAATCGGGCCATTTTTTCAACATTATTCTAATTCACTTGAAATGTTAATAGAACAAAGTGTTTTGCATTAACGCGTATTTTCTGAACAATAAAAAGTATGAACCTGTAATATTTTGCAATATTGGCTGACTATAATCCTCAGTGATTTACCAGAAAATCAAAAACTTTATGGGTGACAGGACAAAAATAGGAGGCAAACTCAGGGATGTTCTACAAAATCAGGCATAGTTGAACATTCTGGCTATATACTTGTGAGCAAATCAGTTAACTGGTCAGTGATTCCAGAGTACTCCTGAAAAGAGGCATTTGTACCTACTGGAATTCCTGACTTAACAAATAAATAAAATAAAAATAAAATAAACCAAATATAAATGGTAGTGCTACTTCTCAACAATTACTGCAACTTTGATAGTATTTTTCTTTATGTAGTTCACATGCAGGAGCTGCTATTTCTGTTATTGCTTCTGTTATCACATGATTTACCTCCCCAACAGCACTGTTGTTCGTAATACTGATTACCTGATCTAAGTGTACCTTTATTATACGACTCAGACAGAGTATGATGTGTTTGCAAATGACTTCCTCTTTTTTCACAAGTTCATACAGGCCAACATCTACAAAGCCATACATTTCTTGTTTTAGCACATTGATATTTCTACAGTAACTATCTTTAGAAGTTTCCAGAGAAAGGGGGAGGAGCCTGATTGGCTAACTGAAAGCAGCAGTATTTTAGAGCTCCATATAAATAATTAAATAAGGCAGGAAAAATATTTTTTTTTCTTCAAAGTTTAAAATCTTATAGATAAAGGTCTAATTTACATAATTAGAAACATTGGTGAAGTTTTACAAATAAGTTCCTGTCAAAAAGCTAGGAGATATATTCACTTGTCAAAATGAGCAACTCAAAGAATTCTCACCAGGATGCTGCCTTAAAGAAGAAACTACAACAGATGGCATCTACCCTGCAGGAGTTGTCTTTGAAGATGGATGATTTTAAAGAGAACCTGGAAAATCTTAAAACAAGCAGTCAAAAACAGGCTGACACTCTCAAGGAAATGCTACAACAACACCAGACAAGGATAACAGGAATAGAGGTTTCTCTGTACTTACGTATTATCGCAACTAGATTTTCAAAGCTGCGAAAATCACATGCTATAATAAGAACTACTGCAGAAAACACCCTAAACTGTTTTTTTACATGTTTACTAATGAACTGAAGAAGAAGAAGAACTAATGAATAATAACTTTTGATTTAAGTCTGGAAGGAAAACAATTGCACCAGTCTTCCCTCTGTTTTGCCATGTATTACACACACCGCTTCAATTGTCAGGGCTGCTGTCGTAAAGATAAAACAACTACCACTAACACATAATGTATTGACGCCTGAAGTACGGCAAAAAAGTTCAAGGGGAATTGAAAGGGTTAAATTCAAGTGGAATTGAAAGGGTTAAGCTGACATTTGATAGTAATTGAGCAGTACAAACCTGCTGTAATTCCTTGAGAATGTTTCTATATTTCTTGAGGTTCACGTATACATCTTTACGTTTACAGTTAATGCAGAAATGAATTAGCAGCACACATGGTGCCAGTAAAATGCATGTCAGGTTAAAAATACCCTGTCAATGACAGAAAGTGCATTCATGTCTGAATTCCAGACAAAGAGTTGAAGGAGAATTGAAAGGGTAGAGCTGACTTTGTACTAAAGGTTCACATATATGTTAATGCAGGGAAGAGATCGCACCACCCGTGCTGGCAGTAAAGTGCATACTTCAACAGCAACACTGACAATTTTCAGTTTGGTTTTTTAAGCCTTGCTAAAACATCCTTCATTCTAAAAGCAAACAGATTTCCTGACATTTGTACGACATTAACAGACAAATGTCAACAGTGGGAAACAGTAACACTTGATTACTGGTCATGAACATTCATATGACATACTCCTGATTAAGTTGCCTTTGCTGCGCTTGTGATCAGGAAGGCAGGATATGTCATGTGCTGTTGCAGTGCAGAGTTCACCGGCCAAGTGAGACACGCCAGGCAGGAGTCACAAAATTTGCAGTTATTCCTCTCCCTGCCTCAAACAGTGCATGCCACAGTATTCCTTATCTGCTTCCACTCCTGTTTCCAGCTTAACTAACCTGTCTTCTTATAAACAGGACAAATTTTGCAACCGCGAAAATCTGGTTGCGATAATACGTAAGTACCGGTTTCTCTAAATGACTTAGAAAGCAGACTTAAGGAAGAGGAAACACAGAAAGAACTGCTTCTTAAACAAAACACTTGGTTGTTTAATAAAGTAGATGACTTGGAAAATAGGGAGAGGAGAAATAACATCAGGATTTTCGAATTACCTGAAAACACAGAAGGTGAGGATATTATTTCCTTTTTATCAAGTTGGATCCCTGACTTTTAAAATTTAAAAGAAGGACTTTCCTTTGGCATTGAAAGGGCACACAGAGCTCTTGGGAAACCTGCCACTAACTCAAACTCTCCTCCTAGGTCAATAATTATCAAAAGTCTTTCATACTTGGACAAGGAACTGATTTTAAGATCCGCTTGGATAAAGGCACCTCTAAAATATAAACAGAGCCTGATACGATTTGATAACGACTATTCATCTAGAATAATGGAACAAAGGAAAAAAGTGTGGCCAGTGATAAAGTTTCTGAAACAAAATAATATCAAGGCACAACTTGCATATCCTGCTAAGATAAGAATACTGTATGCCAACAAGATGAGGACTTTTACTGACATAGAGGAAGCCTCTTCATTTATTAAAACTAATAATGTGATTACTTTACCAGAAGATATGGATTGGATGTCACCTTCTCTCAAGAGAACAAAAGAAACAAATGTCTGGACAGATGTCAAAAAGAAGAAGCAAAAAAAAGCATCTACTATTATATGAATTGTTTTAACATTACTTTAAAGGACCAGTTTTACTGCTTGGAATTATAAAACAAAGGTAACTAACTACTGGAATCTTTATCTATGCTGTTGTGTCTTTTGGCTTTTCCCGTTTAGGGGTCACCACAGCAGAACTCCAGTCCGCTAATGATTGGTAGTTGATTTTTACGTGCTGAGTTACCTGCCCTGACGCACAACCGTCAACGAAGGTATGCCCATTCACGCATGTCTCCACGCAGAAGACGCTCTATCTGAGAATTGAACCAGACAGCATCTTACTGTGAGGTGACAACACTACTGCAGCACCACCACCGTGGAGTATCTTTATCTATATTTTTTGAAAATAGATGACACATAAGAGTTTTCACATTACCTCAGGTATGTAAAACAAGGTACTTTTTTTCACAGAAGGAGGGTTATATAGCACATAAAATATTTATACTGTAAATCAACATACATAGTATATGTGTATTTTCTCTTAATTTTCTTTTTTCTTTCTCTCTTCTCATTATTTATTTTAACTGCATCATCTCCCTTTCTAAATTCTCTCCTATTTACTATACTAATATACCCCAGGATTCACGAATCCTCCGTGTAAGACTAAAGTAGTCTTACATGGAAATGCCAGTCTAAGAGTAAGACAGCAGTGCACCATGCATATTAATGAGGGCGTGCTGCCGCAACTCAAAGGCTAACACGGAGCATGCACGAGTGCAGGGGGCGTATCGGACTGCTGAGCAGTCCAAAAATCCACGCCCCTGCAAGTCACTCAATTGGGAAATGTCAACGGACATGATCGAGTCCGCTCAAATGTGTACATACCCAACACTACACACCTCCACATTCTAAACCCCAGTACAATTATAAAAATGTAAAACTTTTATTTTTTTTTATTATTCCCGATATAGCTGCCCGTATTTGTGCGTGTTTGCGCGGGTTTGCCCATTGCTTAGCTACAGTTAGCAGTCAAGACATTGAAGAGGATAACAAGAAACTTATATGCAAATTAAGCAAAATAGCAATAGCGTAGTGGTAGAACCTTCATACAAAGAGGAGGCATTCCCGGTTTGAGTCCCACCACTCCCCTTTTTATTTTCTGTTGGAAATCTGTATATGAAAAGAATTCCTGACATTTATCATTGAAATTTTAGTAAAAAGCATTGAAATGGCCTATGTAGTAGTGAATGAATTTTATATACATATATATATATATATATATATATATATATATATATATATATATATATATATATATGTAGATATAAGAAAGTGAAATGGTTATGCATACTGATGAATGCATAAGTAATGTATCTTAAACACTGTGAAGCACTGCTAAGCAAAGTTTACCAGTATTAAGCAAATTTCAGTATAATTGCTCATTGCTTAGCACTGCTTTAACTAGCGCAATAGCTTTGTGTGGAGCTGCTCATGGCGCCAACTAGCGCAAACAGAACATGTTTGTGTGTAGCTGTGCACCGTGCTAAGTAGAGCAACACCGGGCAACGTCGGGCAATGTCGAGCAACGTAGAGCAACATTGGGCAAAATTGAGCAAAGTTGGCTAAACACAGTCACACCTCCTAGCCGGTCTGCCCAGTAGTAAAATAAAAGGCAATGACAGGCCTTGAATCCGGGATACTGTGCACCATAATCACAGTACTGAACCACTAAGCCATGACAGCTTTTCATATGCATGCACTTTCAACACACACATACATATCAATAGAAGTTTACCCATTGCTAAGCAGGTGTGCTTTCAGCTGAGTTTCTTCAAAATCGGCCAATCACAGATAAGTGCAGGAAATGAGGCATATTTATGCTCCATAGGCGGGAATACTTGCCATAACTGGTTGTAGCTCCCATCTGCAGTCAGCATGGCCGGTGTTGGAGAGGGGTCTTGATTTCGAGCGCAAAGTTGGGGCATTGAGGAGTCAAAAGTAATGGTTTGGCTCCTCGTCCATAATCATAAGGAGAGACTCCTGCAGGGCCAGTTCCAAGGCACCCAATACAAAGCGGAAGCCTGGAACCATCTAGCTCATGATCTCACCAGTGCCACAGGCGTCCCTCGGACTGGTGAGCAGGTCAGACACCACTACTCAGACCTGAAGAGACACAAGGAGGACCGACTGAACCAGTGGATACAGGAGGCCTGTGGGATGGAAAATGCCCCACTACTGAGTAGGTAGCCATGGAATGAAGTATGTAAGAATTGCTATTGTAGTCTATATTATGGATAGGTATGTCTCAATATCACTTCATTTACTTCCCAGCTGCAGGTGTCCATGCTGCGAATCAGCAAGCCTATGTAGATAGGCTGCTAAGGCTGCACCACCAGGCAGGTTAGTAATTGTTCTGCATGTATTGTTGTATAAAATAAGTGAGAGAGCCTGAAAAAGAGTGTTTTAACCCATTAATAAAGGTATAATAAGTCTTGAATAATTTCACTGCATGTACTGTTATATAAAATAAGTGAGAAAGCCTGAAAAAGAGTGTTGTAACCCATTAATAAAGGTATAATATGTATTGAATAAGTCTTCTGCATGCAGTGTTATATCAGATAAATGAGAGAGCCTCTAGAAAAGTGTGTTATGTAATTAATAAAGGTATAATTCCTGAAGTCTGTCCGTGTCACTTTCTTTGATATGTTGTTGTACTCTTGCATTATAGAAATAGTACTGTTGTATTAAGCGCTGTCAACCCACACTTGGGTAGGCCCATATAAAGTGGATGAAGGGAGTGCCAGTAGTTGTTAAGCATATATACAGTCCTCAACTGTTGGCTCATGGCCGGCATGTACAGGTTAATCTGGCACATGAGTAGCTTGTTATTGTGTTCCCCAGAAATGTCAGTGTGCTGCTAGACATGTAGGGGGCTGTTAAAATATAACTGATAATGTCACCTGAACACATCTAGATATGTAGATATATAAATATAAATGTAATATATAAATATGTAGCAGTAACATCTGCATCCTGGACAGTTTGTATGTCAGATACAGGTCAGGTATATAAGGAACTAGCAAAACCCATTTCACAATTTAATGGACATTGCCTAGTGTAATAATACATGTAGGGGATATATATACCTGCAGTCAATAGGAATGTAGTGTAAACTATAAGTATATATATATATATATATATATATATATATATATATATATGTTGTTAATGGAGGTATCTTTTTACACCCTACTGTATGTGCATAAACAATGCAATTCCATACCTCAATGGGTATGTCTAATCTCAAAACATTTGTTGGGACATATGTCCTATTAGTTTATAAATATCTGCATTTACTTTGATGCATGTGCCCTGTTCAAATACCACAATTATGGTGGCCTGTTGCCACCAATTAATTCTGCATGCTGTTGGAATATCCACTGTTGTTCTATATATGCATGTGTTATGCTTGCTGTTCTACTGTTGGAACTCTGGTGTGTTGGGTTAATGGGAATACTACTGCATGCTGTTGCAACCAATTTAGAATGCTGTTGGCTGTTAGCAACCCATATTGTCATTAAAGCCTCCTAAACGTAGAACGTATGGGAAGGCCAGTCCCAGCGGACCCACCTGTCCCACCTCAGCTTGCGATGGCACCTGGCAGCAGCAGGTCTGGTGCCCAGCCCGGGACCTCCTCCTCCCTTGGGCCTGTGCCACCTTCAGGTAGAAGAGCTGCAGGGGATGGGGTTCATACCCCCCCATGCAAGTGTGGGCAGAGGAGGGCCTCCTCTCACCCTCTGAACGGTCCAGGCTGTGGTGCGTAGGGAGATCCAGCGTTCTGTCACTGATCCTCTACGCCAGCTTGGGGCACGAGTGGCGCGACTCATGGATGAGCCTACCCCTCCTACGCAGCTCCCAGCACAGCCACCCTCTGGTCTGTGAAGGTGCAGTGGTGGCTGCCCATGGGTGGGGATCTCAGTTCCACTGTCACCATCTGTGGGCTCATGGGCTTGCGGTTTCCAATCATCCTTCCCCGTCAATGTTGTTCACCCCCCACATGTGTCATATTCCACCCCTGTATGCATCTTGTTTGTCCTGTCTGTTTACCTTCTCAACCTACCTCTCAAATATACCTACATTCCCTACCCCACATCCCACTCTCACCTGGAAAAATAAAAAAAAGGACAATCTGCTCCAAAAAAAAATTACGTTCCATACATAGCTGCCCATTTTGCACACATGTCTGCTGGACATATAAAATGTAATTTAATTGGCAGTACAACATACTTTATTGTCCTCACCCCTCTCTCTCAGGGGTGGAAGGTTTCATATTTCCCTCCAAAATTATTGCATATGCACAGCTGTTGCTGTAAAAGAAATGGGCAGCTATGGTCCTTCCCTAGACCCATCCTGCACATCCTGAGCTGTTTTCCCTACTGTCTTTCCCTCTTTGTGCCCCTTTTTCACCACTTTCCTATCTCCCCACTTTCTTTTCTTTCAAAGAAATGAGCGTGAGGGTTAGTGGGAGTAAGCACTTTTAAGCAGTAGTTAGCGGGTTTGCATGAGTGTGCGCTTGTGTGCGCTTAGCTAAGCATTGCTAAGCTTCGCCCAAACCTGCACAAACCCTCTTACAACTGCTTAAAAGTGCCTTAGTCACCCTGCATGTGAGGGCCCTTGTTTTGCTCAGCAGCAAAATAAAACACCTCTGTTAGTCTCGAACCCTGGACCTTGGACACACTAGACTGCATGAAGTACCACTAAGCCACACTAGATATACAGCAGGTTGTTGCTGAAATAAATATATCATGCATCAGAATGAGTGAATGTAAAGGAAAAATAGGAATGCCATAACACAAAACCTGTTCTGTGGAACTTTACCAGCAGTTGTTGAGGAATTGCATTACATGACTGTGATAAGAGAACCAGCCATTAGAGCAGTAAATGATGTTACAGCAGCACTTTACAACCCCCACACAGTATCATAGCAGGACAAATACTGGCATATCTGACTAGGGCAGAGGACATACATCCCAACTGTGACTACATATCAAGGATGTCCCTGATTTTGAAACATATGTTAGCTGTGTCCCGCTGAATCCCCCAAAAAGTACTGACGTTAGGCAGAAAGGTGGGGTATTACACCTAATGAATAATGACAGTATGTAGGAGTTAGATACCGCTTGTACTTCAGAAAAAGTGTAATAATCCATATGCACTGGTTCTCCTGAAGTCTCCACTTACTGTCCCTAATATTTTGAAGGTGTACCTCACCTTTACCTACCTTTACCTCACTCTGCTCAAACATGTACCTGAGTGTTTCAGAGGCCTGGCCAAGGCAGAAACACACAGGCATATCAGCTTTTCTGCTGTTACACACTGTGCAAATAGCTTTGGAAGGAGTTCCACAAGCATACCCTTATGTAGGAGTACAACACTGAAATACCAAAGGATGTAGCCATGTACTGGTAGCAAACAACTGTAACAATGCCATTGTACCAGTGCTGAAAAGACCTGTGTGTTGCACAGACAGAGGATAACAACCTAACATCTGGCTACCATCTGGATAGGTCCACAGTTGGGAGCTATGCAGACAGACTACTTGTCTTGCTAAACTTACAGGTACACAGCAACCATTTAAGTCCAGCAAGATAACATTCACACAATAATACATAATGTTCTCTGTATGTCTGCATCCACACCCAAATGTACAATATACCTGTGTGTTCAGGGTCTACCAAGGATGTAGGTAGGCATACTCAGTACTGGAACTGTCCAGTTTTCCTGAGCATCCTGCAATAAAAAAGCACAAACTGTGCAGAAGTGAGTACATTAATATTTACAGTATAGCAGTTCACAAACAGTTCATGTGCCAAATGAATACATCTAAATAACCACTATTGTAAGCAGTTAATTGTATAAGTAGAAAAGAAAATACATACTCCCATGTATCTTGTGTGAGCATTTGTAGGAGTGAGTACAATTCTACACTGACAACTGTGTACTGGAAGTGGCAACATTCAGGTCTGAGTACAACATTTAAATCACTGGCTACACCCCTAGCTTCAGATATAAGAACTATACCAACCTTCTGACTTACACAACAGTGTCCACAGCAAACAAGCATGGTCCCTACTTTGGAAAGCTGAAAGGGCTATGCCTACCTGACATAGCAATTTATACCATTGGGTTGCTATGACAGTGAGTACTGCAATTACCACACAGCAGGCTGCATGCAATTACCAAATGGTGGCCACCAACTAGTGCAGAGGCAATCACATGCACATGTGCAGATACCTATAAAAGCAGGCTGTACTTGCTGGCCACACATGTAATCATTCCATTGCAGAGATTGAGAGAGAGAGAGAGAGAGACAGAGACAGAGACAGAGAGAGACACACACCAACCCACATCAACCGAAAAAAAAAAAAGAACACACTGAACGTAATACTACCAACACATACAAAGGAAAGGTATGTAACAGATATGTATTTACTGGCATGTAGTAGATGTATTTGAAGAGTACTGTACATACTTTGAAACATCCATATGTGGCAGCTATATGTATCTATGCACAGATGCCCTGCATAACTACTGCCATGGACAAATCAGTGTGTAGTTGTGTGCAGTAGGACATAACTGTGACATATGCAGCTTAGCATTAAATGTCAAACATCTGAACCATGTTATCTGTGTTCTGTACAGTAGAGTGGACAATGTCTGTTTGGGGGAGTAGTGCATACAGCTATATAAACATGGATATGACAGAGTAATACATGCATGATAGTCATATTAACGTGTAGCTTAGCATTGGCAACTGCTGTACCAGGCTGGTATGCTAATCTAGCATTTGCAGCTATATATACACCCTCTAATATCACTGTGTGCTCACATGTGACACCTGTTCATGTTGCAGCAAGGCCCAAAAGTTCAGCCGTGAGGTCCAGGGACTTACAACAGTGTAGACCTTGTGTGTGTATGGCACATACATATGGAGAGATATATATGTGTCAGATATATTAGCATCTGTACATGTGCATAGAGCAAGGGACATACTGCAACTGTTTCTGAAGGGAGGTCATATATATGTTGGTGAAGGTTATTATGTGCATATTTGTATGTAGGTAGTAGTGTGTGGCAAACAAGACAGCATACAGTGCTGGTATATGACATGTGGTGGTTAAATGCTGTGGGTGTGATGTGTTAGGTTTGCAGTGTTGCAGCCAGTGAGGCCTGCTAAGGCAACATGGGCTGAGGACACCTTCAATGCATTTTGCACAAGTCTGTGCAATATCATTACATAACTGTATACCTCACATCCTTCGCATAATTGCTATTCCCACCATGAAAGGTGGTCTGTATATGTGCCTATATGTATATCTATATGTACACCAATGGATGTTTATATGTATATATATATATATATATATATATATATATATATATATATATATATATATACATATATATATATATATATATATATATATATATATATACATATATATATTATATATATATATATATATATATATATATATATATATATATATATATATATTTATATATATATATAGAGAGAGAGACAGAGACAGAGAGAGACATATTTACTGCGACAGATGCCTGGTGACAAAGCCATGGCCTCAAGCTCAATGACAAAAATGCATTGGCATCCCTTTTGCTAAAAACTCTGTACCCATGAACTACCACATAGGTGGTAGTTGACTTAACACCGAAAGTGTGATAACAGACCATGGGACACAGGTGGACAGTAGTCTCCCCTTTGATAATCACAGTGCCACACTAGTCATGTAATCTGTCTATGAGGCACACCTCATCACAAAAGGTGTGTCATCCAGGGAAAAAGAGGTCAGTGTTCCCCTCTACTCATCACTCACAAAACCCATTATAGAGTACAATGCCCCTTCTGGTATGAACCTCACAAGGCATCTACAGCAACTGGTAAGGCCACAGACATACCTTACAAAGAGTATTACTGGCCTCAAACAGACGGCCTATGCAGACCGTCTCACAAAACCAAAGCTAGACTGTGTCACATATCGCCAACCCAGAGGAGACCTCTGCCTAACATACAAAGCTATGTCAAACCCAGAGCTGTTGGACATGCTCCATGTAAGCAGATCACAATCCCTACGAGCTATACACTCTAGGGACCTAAACCTTGTCACCTAAATAAACAGAACATGCTGGAGGGATAGATACCTATCTCGGAGACATCCCATACTCTGGAACAAGCTACCTATCAATAGCAAACAAAGCTCTTCAGTAGCACTCGTCATGAATAGTCTTGATTGGATGAGAGATAGGGAATACACCCTGGGAATCAGCTCTGTGGCTCTGCTCGACAGGGGCACATGAAATTAAATTACTTGGGTGTCAAAGTCCAGGGTACCATCTGGCTAGGCTCCTATAGGCCCTAGGGCCAATAGCCTATTACCTACATATGAACCAATACACACCCACATTTACTTGTTGCAATAATTGTTGTGTGAGGTTGACTGAGTGTCATGGTGAATGTGTTGGTGAATGTGTCACAGTTGTGTATATGTGGGATAGCTTAGTGGGAAACTGTTTTTGTCATGGTATTATGTGTCCTAGCTCTGATCCCAGCAAAATATGTGTATGCTATTGCTAGCCAGAAAAAGCAGTATGGCATACGGTCTGACGTAGTTCCTTGGTGTTAACTGGGGTGTGCCATTGCAGGTTAAAGCAGTACATGTATACTCATTGATTGGTACTGCTGGTGAATCCAAATCCTGTATGAACTGTAGTACTACCTGAAGCTGTAGGCCTAAACAGCACAATATGGTGTATGTCCACATTGCTTGGAAACACTTTTTTGTGTGTTCCCTGTAGTCCTCACAGATTACATACCTCAGGCATAAGGGTTTGTAAGTACTGACACACAGTACTCTATGGTACCTCCCGTATGTATGTCTGATGTGTGTGTGTGTGTGTGTGTGTGTGTGTGTGTGTGTGTGTGTGTGTGTGTGTGTGTGTGTGGGTATGCCTGTAACATGCCCTCGGTCATATGTGTGTTACAGGATATAAGTGCGTAACTAGCAACATATATAGTCTAGTACAGCAGTATGCCACCTATATTCACAAATGTGCACATATTTTAGGCAGGGGTTTGCCACCAACAACTAGTGTGGTATGCTGGTAATACTGTAACTGGACTTTACAATCATTGCAATGGATGACATATTTCTTTATGCATTAGCTTGATATAAACCTCCTGTGGCTAGGTGGTGTATTGTGTCGCATACAGTGTGCCATGTATTGTTGTTTAGTCTTACATAGTGGTTTCTCTTTGTTGCTGTGCAGAAAATGGTTTAATATATAGAGCATGCCAGGCACTGTCAGGCAGTTGTGGATTGAGCACTGATATGTGGTATTGAAAGTGTGTATCCTCTGACAGACAATAGTTTGCTATTTATGGCAGTTCAGTGATATTTGTACTGTAGAATGTTAAGTGTGCCACATGACTTGCTCACACATATAGTTTAATTGTCTTCCAGGGTCATGGCCCACCATCGCAACCCATCCTATAGTCCAGCAGAGGATAAAATCCTAACGTCCAGTCTTGTGCAAAACTACACCCTGCTATTCTCAAGAACCAGCCAGGACCAGCATGAGCGTACTGCACTGTGGCAAGATGTTGTCCGTAGGGTAAATGACATAGGCATGCATAACCGGACATATGAGCAGGTACGCCATCACTGTAGTGATTTACTTAGGCATGTCCGGCAGCATGCGTCTGATGTCCGTAGGCAACAGCTTGCCACAGGTGGTGGGGTTACCACCCATCCCCCCTCACTAGAGTGGAGGAGCTGCTCCTGAGCCTGGTGGCTCCCGGCCGACAACAACAACAACAGACATGTATCATCATGAAGGCCGGAGCCCCCCAGCAAGTTCACATGGAGCGTGCAGGTAAAATGGCATATCTGTAGACTACTGTTATCTCTATTGGTAGATCATGCATATGTGAGATGTGTACTGTGTAGTTAGAAGACATGGAGCCTGCTGTTGTGCAATACTGATAATTTGGAACATGATCTGTAGGCCTGTGACTGTCAACCGTTGTACTACTGTAAGATTGCAAACCCACAGTAGCAATGCCACAGTTGTTGCAACTGTCTCATATCCTTGTAGGTCCCTCTGGTGTAACAGCAAGGCAGCAGACCCATGCTGGTGAGTTTGTTCTACATTTAATATTGCAAATAATATGTGCATGTCATAGGTGAGGTGCAGGCCATGTACACATGTAACACACCTACGCATAATGCATGCTGTGCATGTTTACTGTGAGACTATGCACATCTCAGTAATGTGAGTAGCTGCCTCAAACACATGCAATACACACATCATCCCAAACAATTGTGGCTACACTGTAGTGGACATTGGATAGGCAGAGTCGATACACATGCACATAACATACACAACTTCGTCATATGCAGTACATGTTAATATGCTACACATGGCATATTCAGACACCCGCTGTAAGGTCACACTCCAGTATCCCAAATGTCATCCACACAGCACACATAATATACCTAAGGGATAGAGGCCTATCATGGGGCGGTGCGACACTCTTCAACTCACAACACATTCATGTTAAGCAATGCTCCCTTTTGGGCACCTTACAAACCCATGTAACAACTGGCTGTGAAATGGTGAATGTAGCCATGGTACTGTGGTTCAGGTACACCATGATAGGTGCCAGTCTGGCACACATTAGTAGCCTTAAGTGACCACATGTGGCTGCATGATGATGGCTCATGGTACTACACCCCATCCAGTTACAGTAACCACAGTACTACACATAGCATTCATTGCTATACACCTCAATGTGTGTGTGCAAACATATGCACCTATACACAATATGCATAGCAATCACCATTTGCACAAAGTGACACATATATGTCTTGTAATGCTATTGAGTGTATAGGTCACATGACACACATTGGGTATGTGTGATGTTTAATGTTGCAGTTGTGTTGTAGCATGCCATGTCATGGCTGGCACTGACATGTCCACAATATGTTCTACACTCACCATGACTACTGTACAATGGCTATGTTGAGCAATGGTATTCCATCAGGTATACATGCACCACTCATCCTGTGTTTATACATAGTATGCATGAGCTAAGCCTGTGTCCACAATTAACTGCTAAAGACACAGATGCTCTAATCAGTACTGGATATCTATGTGACACACAGATAAACATCCAGCCATGGTATGTATACCTGTGAGTGATGGTGCAGAGCACATCGAAGAGCTTGTAATACTTGCACAGCAATGTTGTCTCCATGTACACATTGCTTCCAGGGTGAGGCCATTCACTGAACAACAACACACATGCATCAAAACCATGTATACTGTTATTAGCAAGGACTGTCTACACTCGCACTGCATGCTGTTGAGCAACACACATCCTGCATGCTGACATGTGTGATATGACTGTTTGGCTTGTGATACTGTACCCCACCATCAACTGCTATTGAGTATGTTCTGGATTGCTGGAGGTGTGTGTGTGTGTGTGTGTGTGTGTGTGTGTGTGTGTGTGTGTGTGTGTGTGTGTGTGTGTGTGTGTGTGTGTGTGTGTGTGTGTGTGTGTGTGTGTGTCTGCTTTAGTGAGGAATGTATTTGTGTGCATGTGTGCATTTGTTCATGTGTGTATGTGGGCATGTGTGCATGTGTGCATGTGTGCATGTGTTCATGTGTGCATTTGTGCAATTGTGCATGTGTTCATGTGTTCGTGTGTGCATTTGTGCATGTGTGCATGTGTGCATGTGTGCATGTGTGCATTTGTTCATTTGTGCATGTGTGCATATGTGCATGCGTTCTGACATCATGTACAGGTCGTAAAGTGTGTTTCCTGTCTTCCTCTCACAGGTGCTGAGGTTGGGCTGGTTCACTGCAGCAGGGAACCTGATGTCACTGACACAAATAGTGATAATGAGGATAGGTGTGTTGAGGCACAGGCATGTTTACCAGGGTCTGTCGTTGGGCCACCAATCGACAGTACACAGGTGTCCACTCCATCCATGCACACAGTCATACTGCCAATACATCCATCATCACCAATGCCCTTAGCTGAGGGACAGTATACAGTCGGCAATGGCCAGAACAGTGTGGTATCTATGGCACATGCATCCCGACACAGCAGCCACACCCAGAGGTCTGGATCGGTACCACATAGGCAGATGTCCAGGGGTTCTCATTGGAGCACTGCTGGTCATCATGCCCCTGGCAGACATGCCACAGGTCTTATAACTGCACGCATGTTCCAGGCTGTCATGGAGGCACAGGCATGTATGGAACGGTACACCAGACAGGGACTAAGGGCACAGAGGGCACATAACACCACTTTAAATGACAGTATCCGTGACCTAGCAGGTATCATCCGTAAGTACACTGAGGTCACTGATAGACGTTGGGGTGAGACATTAGATGTCCTCCGCAATGTCATGTCCATGTGTCAGGACAGTGCGGGATGGTTGAGACGTCGACGTGGATGTATGCCAGCAATATCAGCAGCTGGCAGTTGCCACAGATGTCTCTCAAGTCACAGCCACTCTCGTAGTGCCAGTACCAGCCCCAGCAATGTTGGGGATGGGCTGTCCATAGACTGTCCTAGAAGACCACATGCACATGGCTCTGGCCAGTCCCAGCAGGGACCTGGGTCCAGTGTACATATGTCTACCTCTGAGGATAGTACACAGTCTGGCTTAGTACCTGATACTGTCAGTAGCACTCCTGCCAAGCACAGGTACCGTATCCATGGCCAGAGACAGTGATCTGTAAAGCCTGGCAGGTCCAGTCTGTGGCTGTCCCACACATCCCTGTATATGGCAGCCATGTGGTGGAGCTGTGTGCATGCAGACACACACACACACACACACACACACACACACACACACACACACATAAACCAGACACCTAGGGCTAACACATACCCGCACACATTACATCAAAATTGACCCATACCAGTACTCTTGGCCCACACACACACACACACACACACACACACACACACACACACACACACATACACACACACACACAAATACATGTCGACTGTATGGCTCAATGTAGACCTCTGGCAAACCAACAAAACAGGAACAGGCTAACATGGTGTTGATGCACAGGGTGACTTTATAGCAGTATAGCAATGTTAGCATGTTGTCGGCAGTAAAGTGTAATGTTATCCTTGAAGGTGTAGCTGAGCAGGCATGATGCATTAAAGCTATTATTGTCAATGTAGTATTGTTTACACCAGTGTTAATTACAAGTGTATTGTCCTCCCATGTGCCACTTGGTTGATGTGCATAGTATTGGCAGCATGTGTTAGAGAGTGGACAGTACATGTGGGATGTGTGCAGCACAGGTTTGAAGGTGTACATTTGTGAACATGGTGGAGGTGCACTGTTTGCATGTACATGCATAGTGGACACATGGGCAGGGTGACATGCCCTGTATCACACAGGTTCAACACTCCATAGTTTCTATTGGTGGCCAGTATGCATAGTACTACACACATTTTGGAACTTAGGTACACTTGTGTATGACATGGTTTGACACTGTGCTGTTGGTGATACTGTTACTATCTGTCATTGGTTTGCATTCTCGTAGTATACATAACCTCAACAGCCTGACCATAAACAATCATTAGATGATGTCTAGACAACTGACACACAGATGTAGGACACACAGTAACATTTGTGTCCTTCAGGAACTATACTATGCCAGTAACCAGTGGTGTTCACCTGCACCCATTCCTGGGACCACTCCTGTTTGGCATATAACTCTGTTAGGTACAAGCAAACACAGTAGGGATATGTCCGTCCACATCTGGAAATGCATACTGTGACCTGTAATGCATTCTCCAGATGACATCCTCCGCAAGGGTATCATACAGACAGATACTTGTTGTCAAGCCCATGCTGTAATGCTATAAGCCAACTAAAGCATAGTCATTCACCTTTACAAAACATAGTATCCCCACAATACCACATAGGTAGTAGCCCCCAACATGTTGAACAGGTACACCGATGTGTACATACAGCCAAGTGTTACGTCATCTCTCCTTTGGTAATCATGTTTCCAAAGGTATTTTGAAATCCCTCGATGAATCACATAAGCAATAAGGGGTCTGCATACATATCCACAATGGTTGTTGTACACCTATAATGAATGGCCATCATTGACAGACTTTGCTGCATTTGAACAGGTCTGAAATATACCTCAGGCATAAACCCTCACTCACACTATTCAATAGAAACCGTAATGAGTGTGTGTGACACGGATGACCTAGGCCAGGAATCACTGCAGTGGCTGGGCTTGTCACAAGCATACAGATGTGACCTAAGGCCTGGAAAGCAGCAGCACACTCTGGCAAAGATAACAGATGTGTTCATGGAGAAAGCAGGGTTCCCACCTATGAAATAATTGAGGTCACATGTACGTATATGTATTTGCCAGACAGCTACCTGACTTGCAATGCACATACTGTTGTCATTGTGATATGTCATATAGTAGTAAAAGCAAAACCCACAACACAGTGACCAACTGTGTCACACACATATAACACACACACTCACCAAGTGCAGGATTCAAACCCCTACCTAACTACTTATGATACTAGAGCAGTACACATTTACACAACATGCTATACACATTAATGGAATATATCTTTTCCACAGGTATATTTGTGGGATGGTGATCATCAGACTTGTCAAAGATAAATATACCACTTTTAAGGTGCTGTAGTTGTCTCCAAAAAGGTTGCTCCTCTACAAGAAGACACGCACACTCGCATAGACACACACACTCTCATACAGCTGTCAAGTGCAGGATTCAAACCCCTACCTAACTGCTTTATGATACTAGAGCACTATGCATTTACATGACGTGCTATACACATTACTGGGAGTTTTTTTTTCCACAGGTATATTTGTAGGATGGTGACATCATCAGACTTGACAAGGATAAGTATACCACTTTTAAGGTGGTGTAGTTGTCTCCAAAAAGGTTGCACCTCTATAAGGAGATACACACACACACACACACACACACAGTTGTCAAGTACAGGATTCAAACCCCTACCTAATTACTTTATGATACTAGAGCAGCACGCATTTACATGACATGCTATACACATTACTGGGAGTTCTCTTTTCCACAGGTATATTTGTAGGATGGTGACATCATCAGACTAGTAAAAGTGGGTTACATTAGGTGACATTAGGTGGGCTACATAGAAGGAATTTCTAAACACTTTGGCAATGTGATCATCAAAGGAGAGTTTACTATCTACCTGGGTCCCCAGGGCCATAATTACATTCTCCGTACATACTGGATTACCACCTATGTGGTAATTTGTGTGCACTTTGTTTTATCCAAAGGGGATGACTATGCATTCTTTGGCATTCTGCTTGAGGGCATTGTTTTGGCACCAGGTATCTGTCTCTGTAAGACCCTTCTGTAGGATGTCTGTGTCAGCTGTAGAGTCGATTATGGACCACAGTTAGCAGTCATCTGCAAACTTTTTCAGCCATACTCCTCCTATGCTTGCCTGTACCTCTAAACAGTATCTACTGAACAGGTGGGGTCCCAGGACCAATACCTGTGGGATGCCATTTGTGACTGGTTTAGAGTCAGACATGGCACCCACAACTCTGAACATGTGTGTTTGATCTGTGAGCCAGTTGGCCACCCATCCTGTGACATAGCTGTT
Source organism: Protopterus annectens (assembly GCF_019279795.1). NCBI lineage: Eukaryota > Metazoa > Chordata > Ceratodontiformes > Protopteridae > Protopterus > Protopterus annectens. The sequence continues at coordinate 934,233,452 of NC_056737.1, forward strand.
AATGTTCAAGCTGGTAAGCTTGTCCATGATGCCAGAGTTGGGAATGGTGTTGAAAGGCCTTAGTGAAGTCCAGGTGGGCTGTGTGGACTACTTTCACCTCCATCTATGTCCTTGGTAACTGTTTCAAATAAGTCAATTAGGTTTAGGAGGCAGGATCTAACTTTAACAAAGCCAAGTTAGGTAGAGTCCAGTGTCTGGAGGTCCCCAATGTCTCTGTTTATGTGTTCCATGATAATTTGCTCCATAGCTTTGCAGACCAGGCTGAGTAGGCCTTTAGGGCAATGGTTTCCTGGTTCTGTTGTGGCAACCCCTTTGTGGAGCTGGGTGACTGTTGCTGTATGCCATTCTTTGGGTACATAGCTTGTGGTAAGGTTGAGTCTGGACAGTGAATGTAGGTGAGGGTGTAGTTCCTTTTGGGGCTGGTGTAAGTCGCAGCCTGGGACACCATCCAGTCCCATTGATGCTGTGTTCTTAGCTTTGGAGAGGGCTGTTTTTTACCTGCATGTCCATGAAGTCTGGTGCTCTGCATTCTTCTGGGATGGACACAGGCCCTTTTGGGGGTGATGGGGGGAGTTTGCACTGAACCTGTCCCCCAGGATGTGGGCAATGTAAGTTGGTTCAGTGTATCTTTTTGCCATTTTGCAGAAGCTGACAGCATATGTGAGAGTTGCCACCTAAATGTTTGGTATAGCTAACAAAGGCTTTGTGGTTGTTATTCTTACATTCCTTGGCAATCTGTCTTTAGAACCTGGCCTTGGATTATTTTATGGGCGATCATTGTTTCTTCCTAATGATGATCAGTGATGCCTTTCCTTTTGTGAAGTTTGCTCTATCATGTGTTCGTTTCCTCCTTCTGTTGTATAGCTTATTTATGTGCAATGACCACGAGATTGGTTTCCTATTTTTGGAGGAGTGCATCTTGGTTTTATTTGGAATGTCTCGATCCATGCATCCCTGTAGATGCTCATAGAATGCACTTGTAAATAATTTGGCAGATTGTATAGCATTATCCTATAGCAAGGGGGCTTTGGAACTTTCCATTTTGGTCTGGTCTTGGGAAGTGTGCAGTTTGCTTTTGAAGATGTCTTCACAGTGGTTTCCTTGACTGGGGGGGGGGGGTGTGTGGATGTCCAGTGTGATTACTTTATGATCTGATATTGCCAGCGAGGGGTTTATCTCTGTTGTGGAACACTGGTACCCCATGTTGGTGATGATCAGGTACAGTATGTTGTCACCTCTAGTGGGCATGGTGACCAGCTGTTCCAGAGCGTTTCAGTTTTTAAACTCTAGGAAACATTGGGCAAAGGACATTGTACATGAGTAATTCTCCCACTCAATGTTTGGGTAGTTGTAATCTCCTCATATAATGGTGTTTGATACGACCTTTATATTTTCCACTGTTTTCAGGAATACTGAGTGAGGTTCTTGAGACAAGGAAGGTGATCTGTAGCAGGCTACAATCTGATAAGCAGCTTTGCCCAATGTTGGTTGCATTTGCATGGTCTACAAGGCCTCATGCTGTGCCACTAACCTGAAGGTGTGGGTATCCATAAGGTAAATTGATACACCCCTTCCTTTTGTATTTCACTCTGGGTTTTGGGGCCGAAGATCAGGGGGATTGTGAGTGTTTTATGTGGAGCATATCCAACAGCTCTGTGTTTGACATAGCTTTGTATGTTAGGCAGAAATCACCTCTGAGTAGGCGATATGCGAGAGAGTACAGCTGGAACATTTTGAGACGGTCTGTGTATGGCATGTATTTCAGGCCGCTAATGCTCTTTGTGAAGTATTTCTGCAGGCATTCCAGTTGCTGTAGATGTCTTGTGAGGTACATCGCAAAAGGGGCATTGTACTCTATTATGGATCTAGTGAGTGATGGGTAGAGGAGAACAATGTCCTCTTCTATTCTGCATGAGACACCTTTTGTGATGAGGTGTGCCACGTAGAAGGATTTACTGACTACTGTGGGGATGTGATTATCACAGGTGTGTCCACTGTCCACCTGTGACCCAAGGTCTCTTATCACACTTTCAGTGTTAAGTATACTACCGCCTATGTTGTAGTTCATGGCTACAGAGTTTTTACCAAAGGGGATGACAATGCACTCATTGGTATTGAGCTTGAGGCCATGGCTTTGACACCAGGCATCTGCCTCAGTGAGGTCCTTTTGCAGGATGTCCACATCTTTAGTATTTACAATTATGGCTCCTAGTTTGCAGCCATCTGGAATCTTCATTGGCCACAGATCTTCCATGTTAAAGTTTACTTCAGGGATGTTGATACAACACAGGACAGGACCCAGGACTGAACACTGTGGTACTGCACTTGTCACTGGTCCAAAGTCATACTTGGAGTCTGATACTTTCACAGTGTGTGTTTTGTCAGTGAGCCAGTTGGCAACCCATCTTGTGACATAGCAGTTTATACCTGGGTTAGTGGGTTTATCTATTATTTCAGAGTGGGGGATGGTGTTGAAAGCCGTGGCATGATCTACATAGGCTGTGCGAACCACCTTACCCTTGTCTACGGTTCTGGTGACTGCTTCAATGTCGTCTATCAGGTTTAGGAGACATGATCTGTATTTTACAAACCCAACATGGTTGTGGTCCAGAGTTTGGAGTTTACCAATGTCTTTTTTTATAAGTTGTATGATGATACATTCCATGGCCTTGCAGAGCAGGCTCATCAGGCTAATGGGGCGCTAGTTCCTGGGGTCCGTGGTGTCTCCATCCTTGTGTAGTGGGATAACCGTCGCTGTGCACCATTCAGCAGGCACAAAGCCTGAGGTGAGGCTATGACTGAACATGGTACGTCAGTGTGGTGCCTGTTCGTTCTGTAGTTTGTGTAGAACACAGCCTGGGATGTTATCTGGTCCCATGGATGCTGTGATACTGGCTTTGGAGAGTGTTTTTTACCTGTGCAGTCATGATGACAGAAACTTTGCAGTCTTCCATTATAGAGATGTGCTCTTTCATGGGTGAGAGGGGGGTAAAGTTAGCACTGATCCTATCTGCCAGGATGTTGGCAATATCAGCTTGGTTTCTGTATTTAGTGCCATTGAGCTGTAACTCAGAGCAGATCTGAGTGTTGCCATGACATGGACCTGTCTGTTGGGCAGAGATCTCCTGAGTAGACAGTATGCAACAGAGTACAGATTGAGTTAAATTCAGTCTTGTTGAATGGGGCAACTGTTTGAGGCCAGTAATCCTCTTGTTGAGGTACTTCAGTGGTCTTTCCAGCTGCTGCAGGTGCCTAGTCAGATTCATTGCAAGTGTGTTGTGGTACTCTCTCACGGGTCTGATGACTGATGAGTAGAGGGAACCTCCTTTGACCTACATGCAAAGACCTTGGCAGTTTGTGGGAACACATAGCATGATTGTCTGACCACTTTGTGAATGTGTTTCTGTAAGTAAAGATGACTATCCACATGTATCCATAGATCCCTTAATATCACCTCCATATTTAGGGTGTTGGCACCTATGTGGTATTTGTATGACTGTAGCTCGAGGCCATAATTTTGACACCACATCTGTCTGACTGAGACCCTTTTTAAGGATTTCTCTGTTGTCCCATACATCGATTATGACAACTTTTTTGCAGTCATCCACAAGCTTAGCTAAACATAGCCTTCGTGTGTTTGACTGTATTTCTGAAAAGTATACACCAGACAGGAGGGGTCCCAGGACTGAGCCATGGGGGACAGCAGTTGTTACTAGCTTGAACAGGAGACCACAATTCTTACCTTGTGTGATCTATCTGTGCCCCAGTTGGCAATCCATCAGATGACATACATATTTATGCACAGGTTGTTGATTTTGTGGATACGACATGTGTCTGGGATGTTGGAATAGGGCATTTCAAGGTCTATGTGGGACATGTGTAGTTCATTTCATTGATATATGTCCTGGGTGACTGCCTTGAAAACAGTCTAGCAGGTTTGGGAACAATGATCTGCCCCTGACCAAACCAAAACTTAGGGTTGGGTGTTTGTAGGCTCCCAATACCTCTGTTTATGAGTTCCGTCATGATGGACTCCATGGCCTTGCAGATCAGGCTTAATAGGCTTATATGACAATAGTTCCCATGGTCTGTTGTGCACCAACACTTGTGGAGTGTGCCAAACATTGCTGTAACACATTCAACAGTTTCATATCCTGTACAGAGGGTGAGGCTCAACAGACTGTTCAGGTGCAGGGTCTGTTTGTTCTGGAGTTCACTTATGACACAGCTAGCTAAACAATGTAATCCCATAGACGCCATGTTTTCAGGTTTGGAAAGAGATGTTTACCCATTCTATATGTGATATATGTGCTTTCACAATCTCCAGGTATGATGATAGGGCCTTTTGTCAGTGAGAGGGGGGTATGTATGTATGAGCCTGTCTAATAGGATGTTGGCAATGTCAGTCATTTACAGTTTGCACTGCCTCAGGACATATATGAGTGTACATTGCTATTTATGACATAGCAGAAGGAAGCGTCATGGTTCTCTATGGACTCCTTCATAGATTATTTTGCCAGAACATGGATTGGATAATGTTTGGAGTGCACATTGTTTATTCATGATACTGATTGCAGGTTTATCGATCTTCTTTGTTTTTTCACTTTCTGTGAACAACTTAAGTACCTGTGGTACATAGTTTGATTATGACAGGGTTCCAATACATTATATGTGTCTATTTTCATATAACTGTGTGCACAAGGCAGGATTGGTGAATAGTGACAGGTTCCTGGCGTAAAACCATATGCAACTGCCAGATATGTGTGGCCCACTGCTGTACTCAGACATGGCCTAAGTGTGTGAGCATGCCCAGTATGACCTTTCAGTATGTTGTTGCCTGACATTTGCTTCGTTTATTTAAGTGTGTGAGCATGCCCAGTATGACCTTTCAGTATGTTGCTGACTGACATTTGCTAAATTTGTTTGTGTGTGAGCATGCCCAGTATGGACATATATACTATATGTGTGTGAAAAATCAAGTTGGTTTTTACTTCAGGGCTCACCATTGTGTTGTACATTGACAGGTAGCACGCTGTGCCTGCAGGGCTTCCATGAGTCACTTTGCATAGACTTATCAACATTTCTACATACAGGGGGGACAGCTATTATTTGTACATTTCTACCCGGGGGGCACACCTGATTGTTGCTGTGGGTGTAAATAGGATGAGGGGTTCACCTGACACTTATACACATTTGCTAGGCCTGCACTGCTATGTCAGGTACTCCATTTCAGTCTGTACTGTTGTCTATCATACTGGCTTGAGACATACTACTGTACTACAGATCTTAGCTTCCAATTTCACATATATTAGTTTGTGACTTCATAGCCTGCCCAACCCACGTCACACTGCCTGACCTGCTGTTATCTGTCTGCATAGGAAATTGTGCTTAAATATGCTAAATAGTGGTAAAATGTTCTTTGCACTGCTTTATATTGCTTAAAATAGGGCAATCATGCCTCAGGTGGTGCTGCAGGGCTGTCTATGTCAGATGCACATAGAACACTCCCTATACATGATTGAAAACAGGTAGTGTCGAGTTAGGCATCCCTTTTATTGTATGTGCGAGTCAGAGGGAGGTGTCATTTCCAGGGCTCCTACTGATTCAGTGCATGTGCTATGCGTTGCCTCTTTGCCAAGGCCAGGGCATACTGGGCACGCCTCTTTCTGCCTACTGGGGCAGGCTCAGGTTGTTCCTCCTCCAAGTCACCCTGTGCCTGTGCAGGCCTTGGCAATGGTGGGGGGCTGTTTGGCCCTGCCCCATGCTGTTCCTACTGCAGCTGTTTTCGCAGGATCATATTGTGTAGTATTGCACATACCATGACAATTTGGGTACATGTAGTTGGTGAGTACTGCAAGGCTCCACCAGATGTGTCCAGGCACTGGAACCATGACTTGAGCATCCCAAACACACACTCAATAATGTTTCTTGTTTATGCGTGTGCCTCATTATGGTGTTCTTGTTCGTGTGCGTGTGCATTTCTGATGGGTATCATCAGCCACGGCTCCAGTGCATATCCAGCATCCCCCACTAGGTGACCATCAAGGATGTCCCCATTGGCAAATCTCTGGTACAGCTGCGTCAGATGCCAGATGTGGGAATTGTGATATCTTCCAGGGCAGCCAGCACACACATTCATTATTATGCCCTGGGCATCGCACGCGACCTGGCAGTTGATGTAAGGGAAGCCCTTGCGGTTGATGTAGACCCTACCCCGCTCAACGGGTGGTGCTTTGATGTGCATGTGCATGCAGTCTATTGCACCCACTACCTCAGGGTATTCTGCTATTTGGTGGAATAGACGCATATTGCTGGCCAGTGCCTCACTGGAATTGGGGAAATATACTTGCTCACCGATTTGTGCTGACATGGCATCCAGGAACTGGTGCAGTACCCTGGATGCTGATGCCTGTGAAACCCCCATCATATCACCAGTTGGTCTCTGGAAGGTACCTGTAGCTAGTATTCGTAGGCCAACACGTACCTTGGTATCCACTGGGATGGGTTCCCCTCTGTTGGTTCTGTGTGTGAGGTGTGGCCGGCAAAGCTAAACAATTTGCTGCAGGAGGTCTCTGTCCACTCTATAGCGCTCCACTATCTCCAGCTCATGTAGCCCCTAGTAGGTTACCCTGCGTCTGTACACTCTTCTCTGTCTCCTCACTGTGGGTTGCTCTGCAGCATTCACAACATCACCACCCTCAGCACCTTGCACATGTTGGTTTATGATAGCAATAGCAGCCCCTAACATTTTGTCTGACTTAAGATTTTTAAATTTTCACTCTTTGTATACTGCAGTGTTGCAGAGTTCTTGGGAAAAAACAAGGTAGACTGCTGTTTGCAGAGTTTAAAGGGCTGGACTGGGCTGGGCTAGTCTACTGCCTGTGTAATTGGCTGATTCTGATATATTTCACCTGGCAGCTCTGCTAGTTCTCCTTGGTTAACTTCCTACTATTTTTTTTCCTTCCTTTTTCCCTTTCTGTTTCCGCCCAGGGTAGCGCCGTGCAAACAAGCGCAAACACGCTCACAAGGACGTACACATGCACACACGCTGTGTGCCCGTTTGCAAGAAATTTCAGATATATCCACGGCATATGCCTTTGGTTTCTTGTTTTCAGTTAGGACAAGTGTAGCCACGCCTCTTGCAATCATGAGCAACTCAGGGCAAACACAAGCCACTGTGCTCCAATCAGCTTAGTCTTTCAGATATACCCCCTTATGATGTTGCCTATCTTCTACTGTACTACTCCCCTACTCCTACACTTACACTCTAGAGACATGGCTCACATGCCGGGGAAAATTGGGATTCACTATCCTTATCCTCATTTGCATAGGATTGCCTACTAATGCTTGGTTACATCTCTCGCACTGAGTTTCCCCCCCTTAGCAACCACTACTCAGTGACCATGTTGTTTTCAGCCTGCCGTTCACCTGCATGGCAGAACAAGCTTTTTAGTGAAAATGCCCATTTGTGGCTATTTTTCTCTTTTTTTAATTTTATTTAAAGCGCAGCACGTTTGCACGTCGCTGCTCTACACTTAAACATAGTCGATCAGGGGGAAAATAAATGGATTTTAAGAATTTACAACATTTGCAAATGCCAATGGCCTTATATTTGGCCATTGGCTTGCTTCCTCCACTAGATGCATCCTTTATTTGGAGCTGTCATAGCTCCATTTAGCTATTTGCAGAACGGTACTCCGTTACCAATGAAGTACATTTCTGCAAATAACACTACTCTTACACAGACAGGTTAGTGTTTCCTAGATCGCAAATTTACCTCATTTGCATAGCTTTCAGCAGCAAATGAGGTAATTTGCATACCATAACACTGTCTGTGCAAGAGTAGCTTTAGAAGCTCTCATGTACGCCCCTGTTGGCTATTGCTGAATCACTCGGCAGACATATTGCCTGTCTGCCGTCTTACACTACTCTTACACTCCGTGCAAGCCTTCGTGAATCCAGCCCACTGTCTGTATATGTTTAATAACTCATTATCTATACATAGATAAATAATAGTCTAAAATAATCTAGTTTTAAGCTAGACTAATTGGAATAGTGAACTTAATTAATTGTTATTACAATATTTATTAGATTAATGTTATGCTTATTAGGATCGGGGACATTTTCGTGATTAACTCTGAAATGTTTCATTCATGTACATATGTCCTTTGAATTATTTCCTTTTAGTATTAACAAATACATAAAAAAAGGAGGGAAAATGTACTGTTGGTTAAAAGAAGTGAAGCTTTCTTCACATTCTATTTGCGTAGCCATAGCAACAGTAAACAATTGCTGCAGTTTCAGGGTCGGCTCATGCTATGAGACTGCAGCCCTTCCACCTGTAAAAATGGGTCCCCCACCTGTGCATAAAATAAAGTCCCCAGTCCCCCCACTGTCCCTTAGAACATATAAAAATAAAAAAAAAATGTTAAATCCTCGCACTCTGCACATGCATGCTTAGTTCCTGTCTGCTGTGTTAGGCAGACCAGAATTTCAAGCACGCATGCTCAGGCATTCCTGAGCCCAACCAGACTGCATCACCCACAGACTGGAACAATTGCAGGAGGCTCCAGCCTTCTCACATCTCGCGGGAGACCGAGACCACATGCACTGGCTAGTATGGAGGACAGGATTGCATTCATGGATCAGGCCAGTATGGAGGACCGATTGGGGAAAACAGCTGCTGCAGAGTGCATTGCCATATGGAGGACCGATAACAGGATCGCATTTGAAGACTACATGGCTGTCAGGTATGTGTGTGTGTGTGTGTGTGTAAAATGCCCCTGTTCTTCAAGGCTTGAACCCTGTACCTTGGGCCCAAGTGACAAGAGCCTGAATTCCCTACCCACCACCATTTCTAAAACATTTGCAGATTTTTGCCTCATATTTGTTCTGTTCCTCATAAAATCTGTGGTTTCTGTATTTTTTGTTACTTAAAACCGACAGTGGTGAAGTAGTAGCAGTGTTGCCTGACAACTATGGCTTGTCTGGCTTGATTCTTGGCTGGGGTGCCTTCTGTGTGGAGACTGCATGTCTTTTGTGGGTTTGCTCTGGTGTCCTCAGTGGATATTTGTCCCTATTTTTTGGACTGTATTCACCCATTATTGGCTTCGTCCAGATTTTTTTGTGCCAAGGTTGAGAGCTGTGGTAACTGAACTCACTGAATATGTTTGGGGGCTGTATTCCCCCATTATTGGCTTTGTTCAGGTGTTTTGTGTTAAGATGTTGACAGCTATGGTGAGAACTGAATTCACTAAATGGTAGCCATTTAAGTTTCAGTCTTCCTTTATTTCATAAAAATTGATGATTTGGCATAGTGGTATGTTGCGTTGGCTGTTTTGAACAAGGATCTGGGTTCAATACTTGGCAATGAAATGTATGGTGGTAACATAGTATTTTATTCTAGAAACTTTCCAACATTATACAAGCAATGTTTAAAACGTGTCCTTGGTTTTTGGGCTTTTGTCCCCCCCCCCAAATAAATTTTGGCTTTGTCCAGATTTCTTGTGCTGCAAAGTTCAGAGATGCAGCTGAGTGTCAAGTAGATTTTACAAGGAGCTGAGAGCTGCAGGGGAACAAAAGTTTAGTGCTGCTTATGTCAAGTTTGCTTGTATTGTAAATAGCACAACAGGTAGTGTACTTGCTTTTGATGCAGAAGGCTGTGGGTTCTACTCCCGCAGTAAGTAAATCCATTGCTGATACTGTACTCTGTTGTAAAGGGGATGGATGCTGCAGTCCTTTTTGGTGAAGATACCTAGTAACTATGAACCTGTTATCAGTTTCCCATCCATTCCCTATTGCGATATTACTAGCATTATCATTTTTTTAATGCAACATAAGCAATTTATTCCTCAAGTGCAACAGGCACTTTATTTGTAGATGAAACAATGACATATAAAGTTGTTTGCTAGCAGTAACCTCTTCATTAGTTAACAAATTTCTTTAATGTGGAATTATTTAGATGGCTTTTACTTCTTCAGAGATCATGCATATCTACTGATACTGGTGGACTGTTGAAGTTTGAGTAGACTTTTATGATGGAAATGTTCTGAATTGGGCAGTTCAACTGTACTGTATTGTACAAGGAATATAATTTAATACAGTCAGGAAGGTGTATCAAAGAGCATGTGTATGTTTCGTGTTCAAGGAGCCTATGATTTGAAAACAGCCCAAAATTAATCTTTATCTGCCACTGGCAAAATGTATTTTCTTTGAATGTGGGTTTCAATGCTGTTTCAATGCATGTGAGTTTCAAGGGCAGAGAAGTTTTAATGCTAAGTCTATTTTCATTGTGAGACTACATTGCTTTGTTTAACAGATATCTATTAGGGTTTGTGCTGTAAAATTCAAAATAATACTTTCAAATGAAATCTAAATCATCGCAGAAGTAAAGCAGTATACACATTACAGTGTTTATGGCAAATGGGGCAAAATAACCAAGGAATTGGAATGGCTGCAGGGGGGACGCTCCATTCGACCATGATTTTGTTGGGGGGGGGGACAGCAAACTCAGACAGCCCCGGGCAGAACTATACTTCTCAAATGCCCAGAATTTTGCAGAATGAATAGATTTCTGCTTCTTATTTTTGGTTTGTTCCTCATAAAATTTGTGGTTTTCTGCCAAATCATTTAGGAATGATGTCACTAAATAATGACAGACATTGAGTTTCAGACGTCATAACCTTCAGAAAAATGCATGCTAAAGCAAGACCTGTTATTCTATCAACTGTCTTAAGTTTATACAAGAGCAATTTTTAGTACTGTTTGCATGTTCCCCCAATATATTTGGCCTTGTCCAGATTTCCTGCAAAATGGCAATTTTCGAAGAAAAAGTGGAGGGTTTACAATTATAAATAACTGTAATGATCAGAGTTATAGATTACTTTTATTTCAGAACTGCATGTAGATGATCTTATTTTGTAAGCTGCTCAAGTTAACAGTACTAACTTTAAAAAGGTGTCCCTTCTTTGACAGGTTCCCAGCTGTAATGTGTGGCAATTTTATATTTTTGCATAAAATTTATGATCTGTTTTTCATAAAATTGTGGTTTTCTGGCAAATTAGTAGCAAATCATTAAAGGCTGAAGTTAGAAAATAATAGCAGACATTTGAGTTTCAGATTTCATACCTTCAAAAATTCATACTAATGCAAGACCTCCTACTATTCTATTATCTTTCTAAGTTTATAAGAGCAATATTTAAACATTGTCTTTATTTTTGGGCCTGTGTCCCACTTCTGTGTATGGCTTTGTCCTGATTTCTTGCTCTGTGGTTGAGAGATATGAGTGTCAGAGTCATCACTGTCATCCAGAGACATTTCAAACTGTGACTTACTTGTTGCACCCCACTCCCCATTGTAGTGGTTCTGGATGTGTCCAAGAAAGGCAAGGAGCAGATATGCAGTGTAAGTGTGCAGAGTATTCCCCCAATCAAGGTAGACCACAAGTACGACCATGGCTTTTCATCTGTCCTTGATTTTGCAGAATGTTCTGGTTTTCTGTCATATTTTTATACTGTTGATTTATGCTTCTTATTATTCAGAAAAGGCATGCTGTTGCAGTGCCCTGTTGCTCTGTATTAAAGTAGCAATGCTTTATTGACCATCAGGTAAGCTTGTCGGAGATTGTAAGATGCAAGTAAGCTTTAATAAGCATACTGTTAAAGAATTACTAGCATTGAAAGCCTTTTCATTGTTGCCATGCAGAGAATATTTACATAACTAGATAACGTATAAGCCTTAGTTATTGAAATGCATATGACAGTATTTGAAATAAAGGACAGGATTACAGTATTTTTGGAAGCTCACTACATTTGTTGGAGACTTGCAGTTATCTTTGCAGGCTTTACCTGTAAACTAAACAGAATGCCAATCTATCATGTGTGGCCCATAACTTGTGCAGTAATCCTTTAAGCAATTTATCTTGAGCTTGTTTCTTGTTCGCTGTTCATGTTTTACTTTGATCATGTGTTCCCCATGAAACAGGTTGATAGTTGTCAGGCAGGAGGTCTTTTTAGGATAAGAAACATTTTTACAAGTGTGGGTATCACAGAGATTGCTACTTTCAGCATGTTACTTGCTAATTTTATAAAGCTGGATATAAATTATAATTAGAACTGCAGTGCAAGGAGAAGTGGTTTGAGCTGAGTGCTGCTTGTTTTATTTTATACTTGATTTTGACTGGCATTCCAGTTATGTATTTAAAAAGCAATTTATTTTTCCATGCCTGATAACCTTTGTGTTTCCATCTAGATATTAAGTAAGTTGTCATGTAGCCAATGTATTGAAACATTTTTTCTTCTACACTTCATTTTGTCTTGAATGGACTCTCGTAATGATGATTTGACACCCAGGGCAGCGTATTTAATTAAAGTTCCAGTTGTGGTTTTGAGCATAGCTCCACCCCTTTCTAGTTGGCCACACCCCTTCCCATTGGCCCCACCCATTCAGCTGTCTCCTGCAGCCCCCTTTAATTTGAAATCACCAGCCGCCACTGTGCAGTTTCTAAGGACACAGTGAATCTGCAAAGTGCATTTAGCCTCATAGATAACAAATAATAAGAAAAAGTCATGTTTAGTTATTAAAATGAAAAACAACTTAAACAAGGTAAAATAAATACATAATAGGACTATCTGTATATATATATTGTTGATATATCCTCATAGGATTGCATATTCCTGGAAACACAATTGAAATGTTCCCAAACTACATGTGCACTGAAATGTAGCTGCTTGATTAAAAAGTATTACTCATTTTAACATGCTGATTCCACAAGCTGTCTGCACTGTAAAAGTTACATTTTATATGTTACTTGAAACTGACAGTCTCTAGAGCACATGAAAAGTTACATATTACTTTTTGCAACATGTTATTTTTGCAGTTTCCTCACACTCTGTACAAACTCACTTGGCAACTGATAGCTATTCATTTAAAATATCAGTTTAAATATTAAATGTGCCCTTGAAATGCTATTGACATTTTGACAAAATATAAAGTGAACTGCAAAATGAATGACTTAAAAGAAGTTAAGTAATGCATAGATTTCAATGACAGTTCTTGACACTACAGTAAAAGTAAAAATGTATATTCACAAGGAAGTATTGAAATGTTTTAGTCTTCCAGTTAAAATAGCTTACGTGTGTGCATGTGCCTTCTGTGGAAGGTTGGGCACCGGGCTGACAACTCGACAGTGTAAAACTCCACTGCCAATCATGAGCAGACTGGTGATCGGCTGTGGTGACTCCTAACTGGGAAAAGCCGAAAGAAGAAGAAGGCTGTCAACATTTTGTGATATCAGAAAGTTTGAAGAGCTAGGAAATTACTATTCTTTGTCTTTATAATGATTATTAGACAGATGTTAGACTCTTCTTAGTTTAATGAATTGTGACATATGTTTATGAGGAAAAGTGGACTCAGTTACTCACATTGGACTACACATTCCTGGAAACTCAACTGAAATGTTTCCAAATTACTTGTGAATTTAAATGAAACTCCCTGATTAATAAGCATAATTTACTTTAACAACCTGAATCCACAAGCTATCTGCTCTATATATGCTACATTATATATGTCACTTGCATATGACAGTCTCTAGAGCACACGAAAAAATACATATTATTTTTGCAACATGCTATATTTGCACTAACCATACATTCTAAACTCAATTGGCAACTGACAAGTTATTTATTTGAAACATCAGTCTAAATAATAATTGTGCCCTTGAAATATTGTTGCCGTTTTGACAAAACAAAACCTGAATTGAAAAAGGAATGATTTGAAGAAGTGAAGTATTGTACAGATTTCAAAGACAGCTATTGACACTACAATATAAGTAGAAATGTATACATGCAAGGAAAAATTGAAATGCTTTATACTTTTAGTTAAAATAACTTATTGTTAACTTTTTGCTTTATCAGAAAATTTAAAGAGATAAGAAATTATTTCTAATTTGTCTTTATAATGTTTACTAAAATGATGTTAATCACTGACTTGTTTAATGGATTGCAAGTCATGTACAAGACGGACTACTGAATGTTATTTCTGTTTACCTATGTTTGCTGCATTTCTTTTATTAGTACTGATTTAAAACAAGGGAAAGAAAGGGAAGGGAAATACTATTTGATTAATACTTACCTAAGGTAAGTCTTGATTACCATATAGGTACCTTCACATTCATTCTAGACCTGATGTGATTACCCATTCTGGAAGCAGGAGGTGCCCTATGCAGGATGGGAATTGCCAGGGTGATCATAGTTCATTGTTAGACTCTGCTTTGTAAACCTATAAATATATAAAAGCACTGCAGACTAGAATGTAGGGTGCCTTTACTCAGAGTCAGGATACCACTGATAAGCCATGACTTTTCATAAGTGTAAGTTGAAGTTGGTGAGCTGAAGAGTGGGAAAGTAAAGGAAGACAGTACACCTACAGTAAATTCATATTTCATTGGTAATCACTCATTGTCTCCTTTAGAGTCCTTTTAGTCAAATTATTTTAGTAATAATCTATTTGTTGTTGGTTTATTTAGTTTATGCTCCTCTGTTGCATTTAATTTATCCAAAATGACATATCTGACATGTTTGGGATCTCTTAAGGGTAACTAAATATTGGTTATTTTCTAAGTCAACATAATAATTGTTTACACTAACATTCCATCCTGATATATAAAATACTGTAGAACAATAATAGAATAATATAGAATTTCATATCTCTTTTAAGAAAAATTTCCATATAATAATTTAACATATGGAGCTCAGTTGATATTGTTGGTTAAAGGTATGAGTGATAATCCAATAGATCTATCTTTATCTATTGGATTAGGAATGACTTTCATTCCATGTTTAATGGGAAATTCATATTTACTTGTATTTGATACTTTAGAATTAATGTTTTATAATAGTACTTTAAAGCCTGGAGAGAATTTTACCCTACTTATATTTAAATAAGAAAGAACATTAAATTACACTCCCAAGTTTACACACATAAAAATAACATCCAATGTTATCAGAGAATATAGCACAACTACTATAATTAAAATAAAAAAAAGCAAAAAGTTTCTTCCAACAATAACTTGAAATGGATTTAACATTCTTATCATTAAATACTAATGGCTTAAATAATGCAAATAAAAGATCAAACTTACTAAAATATTTAAATCTAAATAAGGCACAAGTAGTATTTCTCCAGGAAATGCATTTTAAGACTAATGATAGCTTTATTTGGAACCCTAAGGACTATACAGTCTTAGCTCAATCCTCCTAGAGAACATAGACAAAAGGAGTATCAATTCTCTGGAAGAAAAACATAATCACTCCAAAAGTTATTTATAAATATGAAGACAAAGAAGGTATACTTGCTTTTGTTATAATTAAATTTAATAACAGAATATGGATCTTAGCTAATCTATATTGGTTCCCAGGAATTGGAGCAGAAATGGTTAAAAAACACCTAGATTTTATTTTTAACAATTATAAAGGAAATCTTATACTGGGAGAAGACTTTAATTGTACCTTAGAAGCTTCTGAAACCACCAAGAAGTCTTTTCGCATAGCAACTATTTCAAAATCCTTAAAAAATGGATTGATTCATTTCATTTAATAGACACTTTTAAAGTAAATGATGATAAATCCTTATTATTTTCCCATAAAGACCATAGATTTGGAACACAAACCAGAATAGATAAATTATTTGTAGTTCAAGATTTACAAACAAAAATCCTCAACTTCTCAATAGTTCCATGCCCCTTCTCAGATCATGACTCTGACAATGAGGCTCCAAATAGAGTTTAATCCTTTAATCCTCTCAACTAGAATTTCATCATATATCATGAAAATTAAAGAATTCAGACCCTGGATGTTGCCAGAACTACAATTATTTCTTGAAATTAATAATACTATAGAAATCAGTAGAGTCGTGGTTTGGGACTCATTAAAAGCGTATTTATTTGGTAAGACCCTTAGCTGGAACAAAAACAAAGTTAGAGAGTGGGAATCTGAATAATTAGACTTGCAAACCAGACTCTTGACAGCAAAATCTAAAAAAAATCAGAATTGTCCAGAAGTCAAAAAAGAAATAGAGGAATTAAATAAAAAAATATAATGAAATTCTAACACACACAAAGCTTGTCTAGCCTTGGAAAAATTAAAAATAAACTCATTAGCCACCTCCCCCAGATATCCACATAACTTATCTACAAGAATTAAAATACAATCTAAAGCAAATAATATTAGTAGTATATATCATGAAAAGAAAGGTGAAAAAGTATCAGACATAGGAGACATCCTTGAAGCATTTCGGTTCTATTATATGGGACACTTCAAAAAAGAAGATTTAGATACCAACCAAATAAACTTAGATACAAACCTTATCAATATAAAAGAAATTCCCAAAAACTTAAAACTAGACCTACAAAAACCTATATCCTACAAAGAAATTGTTGACAAGATAAAATAAAGTAAATCTAACAAAGCTTCAGGGATAGATGGTATAATTACAGAAATTTACAAACTCTTCCCTTCAACTGATAGATATTGTGTAAATTAAAATGTTTTTCCCCAATATACTGTGTAAGTGAAAGGAAATGTGCAAGGCCAAACAGCAGTTTTCAAAATAATATGCTTGCTTTGCAAGAACAGTTATGTTCAGCTTAGATATTAATAACATATAGCTGTGGGCAATACTGTAAATGCATCCTGTTATAGAAAGTTGACTTTCTTGGCTTTCAGATGCAGAATTAAATAAATAAAATGCAGACAGGTCAAGTGACACAAAGATGACGTGGAGAGACTTTTGTGAAGTCTTCAGATACAGCAAGCACCAAAAAAGGGCATGAAATAACCTTGGACTTTTTCATGACACAGACAGAAACCAGAAGAACAAGTCACAAGGACATTAAAAATACCATTGGTTGAAAAGAGTATATAAACTGGACAGTATGTTTCATTTGTTGGTGATGTCTTAGGCTAAGTGTGCCTTAGTCTATTCATCTGTCTAGCTGTGTTATAATAAAATTGAAATAGCTCTGACAGAATTAACTGTTTGGCAAGAATTTGTTCTGAGACAAATAAAGAATAACAGATACAGTAGTACGGAGTTTGTCTGGTCTACTTTTGGACATTTTCTTCAGTGATGTTTCTTCAGAGGCAAAATAAAGACCTCTGCTTGACATTTCTTCAGAAAAGAAAGAAATATACGTCTTCAGTGGTGAGCCTTGGCCAGTGACTGTCACCATATATCTGTTTCCAGCAGTTAATATTACAGAGGGATCCCTACTACTTACTACGTTAGTTCAACAGACTGACAGTTCCAGTGCTTTAACAGAGAAACAGTTCCAGTACTTCGTTGGTGGACACAGAGCACCGCCATGGAAGCTGTCCTGCATCGGACCACCTACAAATCATCTGTAGAGAAACACCGTCCTTTTCCAGATTGACTTCAGTCTGATCACCTGCTTGTCTTCTGAATAAATTACGGTACTCTCTTCACAGTTATAACATGGATGCAAGTACAGACAGTTAACTTTACAGTGCCCACATGTATATATAAATTTACATGGTTTAACCTTCTGTGTCAGACATGAAATGTAAATCTGAAATGTTTGATGTTCAGACATTAGATAACAGTTGTGTTTGTAAATGTAAAAGTAACTTTCCTAACTTCTGTCTATTTTGTCACAGGAGTCTAGTATGTAAGCCATACCATAAGATATATCCTATTCTGATAAACAATCTGATTCTAGCATTGTTAGTTCTTCACATATACAACAGTTAAATGTACCTTTTGCAGTCACCCAAATCTCATACAGTACAAGTGTATGCAATTATTGTTAGTAATGTAATAGACTACATAGCACAAAGCAACAGACTCAGCATAGCATTCAGACTTTACATAATAACATTCTGGTTTAACGCAACAATTAGAGCCCAACAACATTTACTAAGGGCACAAACTACAGAGGTCAATCTGACAAGACAGTTAGAAGAAGGCCAGCAAGGTTTACATTGGGCAGGGTTCAGCAGAAATGGCAGCTATTTCTCCTGCTGATATATATCAATAGTCTTGTTTATTACAGACTCTGCCTCAGTGGCAAGACAAAAAAAAATATTTTGTTTCAATATGTTGGCATTTAAACAATGGTTGACATACACTGTGTGGTCTATTTCAAATAATGCTTTATTTATTTTTTTTTTGCATTTATATATGCCAGTTTGGGTCAGAAGGGGATTCATCAACAGTGTTTGCAAAACCCTAAAACATGCTCCATTACGTGAGTTATGGGTATTAATTCCCAAAATGATTTACAGGGAAAGTTTAGTATTGTCAAAATCAACGCACATAAAAAAATATACAGGAAAGGCTACAGTAAATGCTTTGGCAAATGGCAAAGCAAAGCAAGCAGCTAAAACAGGTGAGTGTCTAGACTCACGTAACTGTTTTACAGACAGTCTCAATAGCATGACAGAAAAAACTAAATAATGTTTTAGTCAGGCAAGATGTTATGTTAAAGCAGTTCCGTCAGACAGCTAATGACATTCTGCAAAATGCAGATGCAGCTTTAAAATCAGTTTCTGCCTAACAGACAGATACAGACTCGGAGATTAAGCCAGAGTGCTAGGCAGTTTTAAAAAAGTATGCAGTCTTGCAGATGCACATAGGAAATGTACAAAAACAGCTTGTAGACTACATGGTGAAAGGAAGGGGATGGAATACATGGTCTGATATAAAAAACACAGGGGGAACACGAGCAGCTTCTGCTCCACCAGGGTTACAGACAGATATACAACAAAGTTAAAAAAAAAACAGGTAATATGTTTTACTTGTATGAAAATAGGCCACATTAAACAGAATTGTCCATATTACAAACAATGCTTCTTCAAAACCCAAAAATAGGGAAAGAAATCAAGATAAAGAAAATACATTGAGGGACAATCAGTCACAGGAACAAACACAGAGGGATACATAAAAATAAAGTATACCCTATGAAATACCAGATCATGGCAGGCAATAGGCATTAAAGCAATAAATTAACAAAATACAGGTTATCAGCTGGCAGCTACAGGGATCTTTTAAAGCAATGGAAAACAATGTTACTATACAAAACTCAATGTTAATTAATTAAACAATGGGGACAGTAAAAGACAAAACAATACTTTACTGATTTAATAAGCCAGGACAGATTCAGAATAAGCACACAAATAACCTATAGCCATACAGACATAAAGTTAAAGTTAATACAGATACAATGTAAAGTTAAAGTTAATACAAATACAGTAAATACATTTACAGTAGTGCAAATGGTATATGCAAAACTAAGCAATGCAATTAAATGGTGGGTATGCAAGTCCACATCTACATCTGGAAATGGAGTAAAATTTAAGGCAGTACCTATGACAAATCCTAAATGACAAAAGGTTCTATAGTAACAAGAGGGTCAACCCCCCCCCCCCCACATTAAAAGTACAGTATGTCTCCAAAGTCACCTTATGCATACAGCAAACAGGATCAATACTGGTAAAAAACAGTGACTGTAATGTCATATTTTCAAAATAATGTATTACATAAAATATAACAGCAAACAGTCTTATAAACAAACTAGTACAGCAAAAACATCATTAGTCAAGCTGGAGTAACTGCCATCTGGGTAATAATACACAGGAATACATACAGGTAGTAAAGTACAGAGTCATTAAAACATAGACAAATTGCATTTTTCAGCTAATAAAAATCCAAGCAAAAGCAGCACACCATGTTGGTTCATAAAAATCAGTGTAAGTTAATAACAATCAAACAGTATCGGTACAGTAACAGTCTGCTAACAGTCTTACAAAAGTTTAAATGTCTTTCTATACAAGGCAACCTAAAACAGTTACAAAGAAAAAATGGGAAGAGATACTCAGATATAATAAATCATGAGAACAGGGACATCATGATCGGATACTTGATTTCAATATATTTTGGACATGCAAAATTTGTTTGCAAAGGCATGTGACAAGTCAAATTGTTGGGTTTTTAGCCACATTTCTTACAGAGGGAAAAATGCCATTACATGCAGTCCCTGTAGAGGTTACACATACAGGTTTTATGTTTAAAAAATCTTATGAAAGTACAGTTGTAAAACAATCGGCCATAAAAACATTTACAGTTGATAAAAATAGGAAAAGGGATACTGTTTTCAAAAGAACTATGGTCATGGGAAACAGCTTGACTATAAAATAAAAATAGCATGGGAGTTAACACATCATACTTCTTTTAAAGAAGAGATAAAAGAGGAAAAATTATTTTACATAGAGTATGCAGTTCCAATAATGAAAATTACTCACACATTACCAGAGGACATGGTAGAAAATCACCAGAAAAAGAGGGAGGCTCATGATAAAAAAAATAGGAAAATATTTTAAAACAGCTGGACATAGGAAATGGTGTTATTTCAGAAACTGAATTTTTCACTGGTATAGTGCCACTAAGTCAGTATGGAAAGTTATGGAAAGTTAAGTCAGATATAACAGAGCAAATATGTTATGAAACACATTTTCCTGTATATTGTTTTATTTAAATATTCTTTTCCCAAAGCAATGAAATTATGCAGTTCACAAGAAAGATGTTTGTTTCTAATACAAGGTTTTGCCTTGTAAAGCAAGGGTTAACTTGATTTTGAAATGCTTGTGTGTAACTGCAAGACTGACAACTTGTTTACGGAAGCATAAAAACAGTTAAAATAGATTAATAATGGCTATCTATGTGTCTATGTTGGGGTACTACAACTTCCGCATTAATTGCTCTTATCGTCATTATAAGATTTGTGTTAATAAAAGTATTAATCAAGTAACAGTTGTTTGTAATGTAACATTGTATAAAAAATAGCATTGAATGCAAGGGATCCGTATGTTGCAACAGACCAAGGGATTCAAAGTACTAAAGATCACATTCTGTTGTAAATTGTCTTACAATTTTCATGGGTCTTAAATAAAAACAGTAGGAATTGATAGATATTGTGTAAATTAAAATGCTTTTCCCCAATATACTGTGTGTACAGTGAAAGGAAATGTGCAAGGCCAACCAGCAGTTTTCAAAATAATATGCTTGCTTTGCAAGAACAGTTATGTTCAGCTTAGATATTAATAACATATAGCTGTGGGCATTACTGTAAATGCATCCTGTTACAGAAAAAAAGGAAGTTGACTTTCTTGGCTTTTAGATGCAGAATTAAATAAATAAAATGCAGACAGGTCAAGTGACACAAAGATAACGTGGAGAGACTTTTGTGAAGTCTTCAGATACAGCAAGCACCCAAAAAGGGCATGAAATAATCATGGACTTTTTCATGACAGACAGAAACCAGAAGAACAAGTCATAAGGACATTAAAAATAGCATTGGTTGAAAAGAGTATATAAACTGGACAGTATGTTTCATTCGGTGGTGACGTCTTAGACTAAGTGTGCCTTAGTCTATTCATCTGTCTAGCTGTGTTATAATAGAATTGAAATAGCTCTGACAGAATTAGCTGTTTGGCAAGAATTTGTTCTGAGACAAATAAAGTATAACAGATACAATAGTATGGAGTTTGTCTGGTCTACTTTTGGACATTTTCTTCATCAACAGTAATCTCCCTTTTTCATAAAACTTTGCTAGAAGTCCAGTCACCCTCATGAAAATATTCTCTCATAACACCAATTCTAAAAGATAATAAACCATCAGACCCTTGCACCTCACAGACCTATATCATTACTGAATAATGATTACAAATATTCATGTCAATCCTAGCTAACAGAATAAAAATCCCACTTTCAAAGATAATTAATAATGATCAAACTGGATTTTTATATAACAGGCACACACATGATAATATTAAAAGGATACTTACTCTTATAGATTATGTGAATAAAGAAGATAGAGAAACACTTGTAATCGGATTAGACATAAAAAGCCTTTGATTCCCTCAACTGGGAATATCTATTTAAAACTTTAGCATTATTTGAATTTCCTCCTCCCTTCATCTTATTACTAAAAAACATATATATTAATAACTTAGCCTACATTAAATTAGGTTCTTTCACCTCAGAATCTATCCATATAACAAAAGGTACTAAACAAGGATGCCCCCTTTCTCCTATTTTATTTGCTTTGGCTATAGAAATACTTGCAGAAATAATACACAATAATCCAAGAATAAAAGGAATAGAAGTCTATGACCAGTACATATCTAAAATAATGCTTTTTGCTGATGATATTTTATTAACCCTATCAAACTCCAGAGAGTCATTAGGAGAGCTAGAAGAAGTAATGGAGAAATTTTATAAGATTTCAGGTCTACACTTTAATAGATCAAAATCAAAATTTATATTTTTAAATTAAAAAAGACCTACAAGTTACAGATAAATCTATCAAAGGAAAACAATAACTTAAGCTAAATTATTTAGGAATAGTGTTATGCAAAAATATAAATGAAACAATATTAATAAATTATAAAAACATTATTGAAACAATAAAAATTTATATAGAAAAGTGGAACAAAATTATATTAACTTTTGAAGACAGATTGCAATTAATAAAAATGGTCTTATTGTCAAAAATACTATATGCAGCATTAGCAATACAGTTAATTCCTGAAAGATGCATTCTTAAAGAAATGAACTCATGTTTAATAAAATTTTTATGGTATCCCAAAAAGAATAGAGTAGCTCTAACTCATCACATTAGACCCTGGAAACAAGGAAACGTTCCAGAAATAGAAACATATATAAAAGCATCTGTGCTTAAAACTACAATAGACTGGATACCCAAATTATTTTGTCAACTGGAAAGAATTAACAATGGCTATATTAACAAATGAATTTAATCTGTTAAAAATGTAATAGTAGACAAATCAAACAAACCCTGGTACATACTATGCATAAGTATACAATATAATATAACAAAATCTTCTAAAACAACACTGATTAATCATTACATCAATTCCTTTAGGAAACTTATCATTGCAAACATAGATCTAAAACTTTGGTTTGACCTTTTAACCCCATTTACCATCACTAAGAACTTTTCTCACAAAATATATAGGGAAACAATAACCTCCTGGGAACAAAATGGATTATTATGCTGGTTTCAATGTGTAAATAAATTAAATGTTTTAGATATACATATGATAAAAACTGCTTACAATATTCCAACACAGGACTGGTTAACCTTACAAAACATTTTAATGTACACTCAGGATTTATGCAGATTAATTAATAATTCCTCATTTAAAGATATTCCAAATCTAATAAGATTTATGTATGAATTTATATATAATAGTTGTGAAAAGAAAAATTCCATTTCAAATCTATATAAAGACTTAATAACATATAAAACAATCCCCAAATCATCATACTGGCAGTTCTTAACAAAAGGTCAGTCACTGCAGTTAACAGACGAAATTAAAAGTAACATCTTACTATCAGTTAATTACACCTCTAGCACACAGTACTGTAAAATATTTAACTGGAAATACTTACATAGAACATTTTTAACACCAGATAGAATTAAAAAGATCAGTACTACTAAAAATGTTTTTTGCTGGAGGTGTGAAAAGTCAAATAAAGCAGACTGGATTCATATTTTTTATGAATGTAATAAAATTAAATCATATTGGAATGGAATCACTCATTTTTTACAAGCTTTATTTAATGAATCCTTTACCTTAACTAAAATATTGATAATACTAAATGTAAATGAAGATCCTTATCTGAATAAGACAAATATGTATTTGTTATGGACAATACTTGCTCTATCTAGGAAATACGTAACCAGAAGGTGGAATTCAAACACACCCCCGACCTTGGAAGAATTCTACATTTTACTGAAGACAACTGCATCGATGGAAATAAAAATCAAAGAACTATGGATCTATCCCAGGCCACTGGTAAATAAACCTTGGAAGAAAGTTATATCTTTGTTGGACACTCTGCAATAATCAATATTGTATCTCTGATAACTGATCTGTTAATTCTATATTTAATAACATACAGTGTATATAATTGAAAGGCAGGCTATTGTAAATATTGTATATAGTTGTTTAAAATGATATTTAAAAAATATTATGTAAATGTTATTTTAATTGAAAATAAAAAAAAAATATTTGAAGGAAAAAAAAGAAGTTTTCAGAGAAAGCCAAGTTATTATTTGTAGAGAACACAGCAATATTTGATGAATGACAAAAAATATGATGTGGTAGGAGGTTCTAATTCTGATTATTTTGTCTATTAATTTTAGCAAAAAGACCATCTCACAGAAACTAGTCTATGGAAGTGGTATCCCCATTAAAAATATTTCTAGCATATGTAAAGAGTTAGCATTTTAACATGAAATAAGATTGTATTTGACACTAAATTTTGTCATTCAATGTCATTTTTTGACAAATTAAAGTAAAACTACACCCACAACAACTGTAAAAAATAATACAGTCCTTATTATGGGCATTTGACACCTCCCTCGTGTCAGTGAGAGAAGTCAGTTTACTCTTTGTGCAAAAGATTATAGCATCAGTCTTCCTGAGGTTAATTATTATTCTTTTCCAGGGCAAACTATTAATGGCTTATGGTAAGATCATTCTTTATAGCAATAGTCCCTGTGGCAGGATTACGGGGGTGTGGGTACTAACTCGAAAGCATGCGTCATGGCTTCAGTGTCATGTGCATCATGGACTATGCCACTGATAAAGTTAATGAGAGATCTCTTAGGACCATCTGCCTGCACTATCGCAGTGCTTACACTGCTGCTTGCTGATGATTTGACATCTTTAATACTTTTGATGTAGCAGCTAAGCCAGTATGAGCCCAGCCCTGGAATGGGCAGTACAGTTAGCTTCCCTTCTTAAGCCAGAGAGAAGGAACTACAGAGCTGAAGGACTTAAGTCCCCAAAAACACCCAACTGAGAAAGCCCTTGGCCATCTGTTTACAGAGATAGTAACCCCACGACCATGACACAAAGTGATATGTTGATCCCAGTGATTATTGTAGCAATAGAATTTGACTATTGCTATGGACATTGTCAAAATCATAGCTCCCGAAAAGTAGTAGCCACTGAAATTAAGCTAAACCAACCTGGGGAGCCCAAAGGCCACCACCACAATGAACAAAAACACAAATCCAAA